>NW_020312358.1:0-270561 GCF_002999335.1 Cyclospora cayetanensis | reverse complement strand
CCTGTGCTCCCCTGCCTCTCTATCCGCTGTCTCATAACGCCATAAAATACACCCCTACATCAACGCCGCTCACAACAGAGCAGGCGCGCCCGCTCACACCAGCTATTGTCAACGCAACCACCCACCTGCGTGGCGGCACACCCACACACACACACACACACACACACACACACACACACACACACACACACACACACACACACACACGACACACACCTTTCTCCAGCAAACAGGGGGAGTGGCTATCAACGGAAAAACAGTGGAAGATGTATGTACGTGTGGGCGGGTTAGTCGCGCCCTATTGACCAAAGGAGGGCCCTGTAGGCAGGAGAGGCGCATACAGAGGCCAAGGCTTCCCGCCCTCCTCTCTCTTTCTTTCTCTTATTTGAAAGCTGGTTCGATTCAGGTGTCTTGGGGGTGCTTACTTTGCGCAACGACGTCAGTGCCAGGTCGATCTTGCCAAGGATCAGCGACTCGGTGGTGCGCTGAAGGGTTTCTTCTGCGCCTGCCAATTCCCACTCCAGAACACGGAGTTTCTCCTTGAGCAATCGCGCGGGAAGGAGGACCTCCTCAACAGGATCCTGCTGAAGAGCCCCTCCAGGAGGGCTGCTTTAGGGCGTTGTTAGGGGGTATTCCACGAGCTGGACAGACACCTGCGCGCAGCGCGCAGGTGTCTGTCCAGCTCGTGCGTGGGCGGGATGGCATCGAGGGACGGGGGCCCCGGGGAGCCGTCCGTGTTGCGCGTGAGGGATCTTTCCAGTTGGTGATGATGGAAGTGCCCACTACACAGAATCCAACTGCGGAAAATGCCTCTCTTAAGGGCCCCAACTTCGCCCTGGAAGGGTAGCCGCAGCAGCACGGGGAGAAGACACACGCGCGAAAAGTACACATCCGTCGGGGAGAGCGACTCGTGCACATCCACCTCCCCAAAACTGCCATTTCTGGGCCGCGTAGGCCTCATTCCCTCGACTTAGTGGAGCCGCAACACTACGAGAATCCGTGCGAACTGGAAGAGCGCAGAGAGAGGGTGCTCATGGTTCCGCGGGAGAGCCTTAAGGGGTCTCCTTTGGTCTGAAAGCCGCGATCGCAGCCTTCAGATACCCTAGAGATGCAAATGCCCTAGGAAGACAGTTTTCTATCCACACAAGTGCGAGCCGAGCGCTGTGTGAGCTCTCCGAAACCTAGGGAGATAAACAAAAGCGGCGGTAATCCGCCGCACTCATATGCTTATTTCACGGACACCTTTGCAAGTAAATAAAGTAGACCATTATACATGGCATTTAATTGGTCTTTCACAGCTCCATAGAAGCAAGTTCCTCCCCCATTGCAGAGAAATGCTGTGCGCGAGGGGGGCCCCCGGGCCCGGGGGCCCCCCTCGCGCACAGCTTCCCTCACACGCGGCTTTTTGGAGGACGTAGCAGGAGTGACCTCCAGATAGATGTTCCCTCAAGGAAGCGCGCTTCGCCACTTTTAGCGCTGAGCTTTCGTGCAGTCGACGCGACGCTCTTGTCTTCTCAAGTGTATGTACGCGCTGTGCGCGGACGGAGCTGGGGACGGAAGGGAGGGGCTCCCACTCGATGCCACGTGGCGTGCTTGTGCATTTTTCGCGCTAAGGCCTCCTCGATGACTGGGAACGCCCCAAGGCACAGGCGTCTCTAAGGTCACTGAGGCACCCCCTGAGCCCGCCTTAAGGGCTGGTGAGGCAAGGTACACACACACTAAGGCCCCCTCCTCACCAAAACGCAGACGCCAGCTGCCCAGTGCCTGCCTCGCAGGGCGAGGGTGGCTGGCCTCATGGGAAGCCTTGGCTCCTCGCGCAAGGGCCTCCTCAAGGGCCTCCTCGGGGGCTTCCAAAGGCCCTCAGAAGGTGTGCTCAGACACCCCGAACGAGGGGGCCCCCTCAGTGGCGTCCCTTCACCACTCCAGAGGGGCCCCTTATCCACAACCAGCGCAGGTGAGGCCGCCTGGGAAACCCCTGCCGAGGCGCGTCCTCTCGGGCGCATGCAGCCTCTCGCAGCCATGCCTTCCTGTCACGCTTCTCGGCATGCGCTTTCGTGGGGAACACCAACAGTCTCGAGGAGGGCACTCAATGCCCTCAGTCATTCTGGCAACAGGGACCGCCCTCCTCGCATCTACTATACCACGCAAACAACGCTCACGGAAAATGACTCACTCTCCGAACTTGAGAAGGCGCTGACCCCTGGTAAAGTTTCAAACCCTTTGCCGTTCGAATACTTTGCCGTTCAACTTCTTTGCCGTTCAACTTCTTTGCCATTCAACTTCTTTGCCATTCAACTTCTTTGCCATTCAACTTCTTTGCCATTCAAATTCGCTCTCCAATGATGCCCCCAGGTGTGCATCGTCTGGACGTTTCTTCAGGCGGCTGGTGGCGGCATCGGGGACTGCGCCAACTGGCGCTCATGTGTACTGCCGGATTGGGGTGTATATACGCCACCGTCTACCTGTTCGTTTTTAGGCCCCTCAGGAAGCAGAGGAAAGAGGGACGCCCAGCAGTTCTTAGTCCGCCGCTTGTTTCGGTGAGAGGCGAACCCACAGACGAGATAGAACCGCCTTGCGCCTGAGGCAAAGCCCTACCTAGCGCATGCATGAGCTGTGAGCAGCTAGTTTAAGAGGGGCAGGACCTTTCACGCCCTCGCCGTCATTGTGATACGTTGTACGAGGGATAAAAGAAAAGCCTTCCGCTGCTTTCTGGCGTCTATCTGTGCAGCTGTGGGGGGCCGAGTGCCTTACCCACGTGGGGCCTTATCTGCTTCCGGAGATTCTGGCTGCCCGTATTGAGCCATGCCCCCTCAAGCACCTGCAAGAGCAGCAGCGCAGTGGCTTGCCCCTGCTGCAGGAGGAGCAAACACAGGCTCTGGCAGGTACGACGGGAGGGTCTTGAGAGAGGGTACTGTGGGGGGAGGGGGGAAATCGTCCGTCGTTGTTTTGGGGGGCCTCTTGCGCGAGTCTCGCGCCCTTCTTTCGTCCTATCCGCTTGCACCCGAGAGTCAGACGAAAAAAAGGAGACCGCAAAAGCCTGCCTGATTGAGATCTGGGGTTCTCTGCCGAGACGCTGCTGGCGCCAACGGCAGCCTCAGTGAAACGTTTGATCAGAGTCTGACTTCCTCTTGTGCATCTCTCAGTGGTGCCTTTTGCTGCGGTTTTTTCTCACGCTGCTTTTCGCGTGAGGCAAGGAGAGAAGCGTTCTTTGTGCTGACTGCTCTCCCCCGTCGTCTCGCGTTTAGCAAGGAGGGGAGGGTTCTTTGTGCTGCTTTGCATGGAAGGGGCCTTTCTGCGAGAGGCTACCGTTCTGCATGCAGCTCTAGAGGCCTTGACACGCCACCCTCACGCGAGACGCCAGGTGGCTGCGGCGTACGCAGGCGCTCAGGGGCTTGCCTCTGTCCATGGTGGCTCTCTCCTGCACCTCCTGCTTAGGGAGCTCGTTGAGCAGGCAGCGGTGCAGCCTGTTCAGCCCGCAGCGCCTCAGGCGGCTTCGGCTGCCGAAGACGCGAGCAGCACAGACCCTCAAACACCCCCCACAGAGCGAGTACAGATGCCGCTAGGAGAGGGGGGGGCAGCAGCACCAGCAGCGGCTGCAAGGATCGGCATTGGTGCGTCCACAGAAGACGACGCGGGTACACCAAATGCAACTGAGACCGCAGAGCAGCAGCAGCAGCAGCACATTAGTGGTCGGTACAGCCCGTCACAGTGGAGTTCTTTGCTGCGCCTCGTTTTTCGGTTGTTGCGGATCACCCCTCCCGAGGTTTGCAGCTCCCTCGCTGCTGCTTCCAGCCAGTGCTTGCTGCTGCTGCTGCTGTTGTGGCTGTGGCTGCCGCTTCTCTACTGTGCGGTGCTCCCTTGCTTCGTCCTACTTGGAGCGCACCCGTCGTCGACTGCTCGGCGCGAAAAGGCTTGACTGCTTTTGCTTCAGGGGCGTGCTGTCGAATACGATGATTTGGCATCCCTCGTGAAGTCTAACAGCTCCCTTTGGGACCGCCACCCTTTGTACCATGAAGCGCGAGCTCTGCTGCTCTATCGGCTGCTACAGGTGAAGGGCTTGCTCTGTCTCTGTCTGTCCGTGTCCGTCTCCTCCCTGTCGCTCTCTTTGCGAGCTCACTTGCGCGGCTTACTATTACGTGCACTGTGCAAGGCCCTGCCTCCTCCATGCATCCTACGCAAGCGTCCTCTTTAACGCATTTTTTGCTCACCCCTTTTTCCAGGCGTGTGATTTTGCGCGCTTTTGTATCGACCGTCTCCAGCACACTGGTATTCCATTGGGCCCAGAGAGGATCGCGATGGCTGTCCCTTCGTCCGTGCGCGTTGTGCATCAGTGCGAATCCAACTGCAGGGGTGTGCTGATAAATGAGCGCCTCTTGGACCAAGGCCAGAAACAAGAACCCGCCGAAGCGCAGGCCCCAACACAAGGCGAAAAGCATGCAGCCGGCGTTCTCGACTACCTAACGACACCGACCTCCGTGTACAGAAGCTCGCGCTGGCTTGCGCAGATTGGGGTGAGTTGCCACACGCTAGGCGTTTAATGCAAAATGTCGCTGCCTGCGAACGAAGAGGGAGCCACAGACAGCACTTTCGACGCCCTTAGGACCCGACGTAGGACGTCGGTGTCTCTGTCAACGGGAGGCGGGGGGGGGGACTATACAGCACGCACTACTCCAAGTGCATCTGATCAGCCGCTCGCCGCAGTGTGTCCAAGACAAGGGTGATGGCTGCCTCCTGCTTTGTGCGGTGGCAACAGGGGGCACTCGCGAGGCTGTGGAGCGCAGAAGTCGGAGACTTAAAGTACAAGGCGTTGATGCTGATACAGCGCGCTGCCTGTCCTGCGGATGTCGTCAGTAAGCGACCATCAGGCGTATGCAGCACGGTGTGTACTCGATCTTCTTCTGGATGCTGCAGCAGCCATCCGGCGCAGGGGTGTCTTCACGCGTAGTGTTTGCGCGCTTCAGCGCCTTGGTGCAACTCGCGGCGTGGCGTCCACTGGCTGTGTACTCAGAGCTGCAGGCCTCAGGCATCTGTGACGGGAAGTCTCCCCCGCCTAGAGAGACGCCTTCCCTGAAGATTAAGGAAACCTTACAGCGAACAGTTTCCGCAGCTGGGGTTGTCCTCTGCACTTCCTTCTGCAGCGCACTTTGGCGCATGGAGACGGTGGAACTCACAATTGCTAACGTCGGGAGGGTCCGTAGGCTACTTACTGTAACCCCAGCAAGCCTGTAGGCGTGCCTCTGAGGTGTGCATCCACCTCGGCGCAGTTTTTGCTCTAGCGGGAGTCGCTGTTGAGGCCTGGGATACACAGGGATACAATACACCTTGGGGAGAGAACATAGGAAACGCGAGACAATTGCCCTGTGGCGCTATTTGGTTTTCCCCTGCACATTAGGTTGGCTTGGCTGCACTGAGAGGCCTCAGGGGTCTCTGCGTTCTCGAAGCGATCTACTTGGCAGAGGACAGCGTCATTCAAAGCCCACAGTATTTTCGTCAGGAAGGCTTCATGGTGCGTGGAGCAGGGTGCAAGCATTATCCCCTTGGGAACTCGCCGACTAGAGTCAGTAGACATCCAGCGACTAGCTGGATTCTCGGAGGCCCCGCAGCAACAAGTCCGGGTATTCTCACAAGGCCTTGAGAGTTAGCTTCAGACTCAAGATAGGTATCTAGATCTTCGCATGACGTTGCCCCTTTAATTTGGTGTGGGGTGTTTTGTGCGGCAGTGGCCAGTGAGTCTGGGGATGGTCCTGTTGAATGGCTTCACGGTGGCGTTTATTATGAAGACGCACAAATACGGTGAGGAGAAGCAGAGGCGTCCTTTGTACGCAGCAGCTGAGTTGTGCTAACTAAACTTACTCTTAGTGCTCTGACGCATGGGTGCCTCTGCTTGCTTTCGCTGTGTGAAGGCTTACAATGGCTGCTCTGTTGTGGTGCGCCTCAGCTTTGTTACCCTTCCTGTTGCTAAGGCTGCGGGACGCAGTCGATGAGGCTTACGCCTTTTAAGCGATTGCGTATGCAGAGGGCTGCGGGTTGTAATGTAGCGTTGCTGCATTACAGCCCCTTTCAATCCATCGTGGGGTGTATCTACCGCCTTTTCAAGCAAACAATGGGATGTTCCTTGTGCGCATATGGCTGTGTGATATATATATATTTACCTATGCATGCATACATCTGCCTCCGTGTGCGCATAGTTAAGTAGGTCCTCTTAGCAATGCAAAGGAAAATACAATAGAGGGCGTGCGAGGTATATGTAGATCCATCCGCCCAGAAGGATCTATTTCTGGGGGCTACTCTTTGAGGCCTCAGCGGTAGCCCCATGTAAATAAGCACCTTAGCCTTCTAGATTGGAGTTGTTAGGTGTTATAACTACTTCTCTGAGGGCGGCCAGGTGCTGGCGCAGCGTGTATTTAGCTTGTTGCAGCAACAGCATCGAATGCAACTGCTGCAACTTCCCTTCCATCAGCACCTGTTTGTATGGGAAGATTCGCTGCTTTTCTAGCCGGTGATCAGACACGCGGCCATCCCGCGCATTATATGTGCGAATCTTCTCGTGTCGCTGCCCGCCTGATACCTGAGCCGAACAGGCAGAGCAAACTCACCCAATAACACGATGAGCAGCATCAAGAAAAAAGACAAGGCCTTTCTCTCTGGATATCACAGGAGCGTTAGCGATCATCGCATAAGGAATATTTCAATCTCAATGAAACTTTGTGTGCTGGGCGGCGATCAACAAATCGGCCCGATGGCGCACGCAAGCCTTGTCTACGGAAAAAGACCCCCTAGATAGGCGCACAGCGGGGATTGCTGTCCCAACGACCCTACGGCGTTCTACGGACGAAAAGGTGTAGGCTAGAGGAAATACGGAAGACGCTCCCGAGGAGTCTCCCTTCCCCCCCGCACAACCGCCCAGCACACATAGTCGGCCTACAAATGACAGAATCAATAAACTCGTTCCTACCTGTTTCAGGCGTTCCTCCCGCAATTGCTGCTGCTGTTCGATGTCCTGCCGCTGTTGCAGCTTCTTCTTGAGAATCCCAAGGGCGAGCTGCACAGATACCCCTCCCCCACTTCCCGTCAAATGCCTCTTCCCCGATAGCCTTAAAATTTGCGGCAACAGCATTTGCTGCACCAGTGTCGTCGCGTGTGAGAATGCCGATACGGCCGCATGCTCGTAGGCGCTGCTTGTACCATTCTTTAGCACGCAAACTAGTGGGGCTTTCATTCGTAACGGGGCTAGCGGCCGTGGAAGCAGTGCGTGCCTCCGCGTGTCTAGGCAGCAGCCATAATATAATACAGCGAGCAGAGAAAGCGCGGGCAGGGAACAGAGTTTCCTTACCCGTTTATTTTGCACTTGAGTCCTTTCCTGCTGAGAGAACACGCGAATCCCGGTAGGCAGATGCACCAAGTCGACAGCCGTTTCCACCTGCACCCCGGCAAGCGCACAGGGCAGCCGCACTGGGCTTGCCATAAGGTGCGCGGTGAGGGGGGAAACCCTGTGCGCCTTGGAGGGAGCACAACACTTTAGTTCGTAGCTCTAAGATTGAAAAAGCTCGGTATGACAGAGAGAGGCGAGGGGCCTGCGAGGGACGTTGCATGTAGGAGACCTACCTTATTGACGTTTTGTCCGCCCGCGCCAGAGGCTCGCGCTGTGCGAATTTGAATTTCCTTTTCGTCAATCACAATATCCTTGGCTCTCTGCGTCGGAAGGCACACCCATGGCGCCAGACGCCGAAGCAGAAATAGGCCTCTGCATGCCCTGCAAAGCGAGATGCAGCGGCCGAGGCTTATCGTTACGCGTGCACATCCCCCTCCCAGCCAACCCTGCGTCTTGGTACAATCCCCCCCCTCCTCCTGCACACTGCAGGTCTGCGTGTGCGTGTTTCTTGGCTTACCTGCTCCTTCAGGATGGCGACGGTGGCAGTCGAGGTGTGCATCCTGCCCTGCGGCAGGGGCGCTCACAAAGAGCCTCGCGAAGCCGCCGCATTGTAATACGGAGGGAGCACAGCTATAGAGATGGACAAATACATATGCAGCAACACGCTTTGACAGCGATAGAAAGATAGTGGGGAGCAGGGCACGCAGGCCAACTGCCCTTGATGGCTCAAACCTGCCTGCCACCGCGCTGCACGTATATAGATATATGAATAGAGGTATATGCATGTATGCCGCACGCTAGAAAGGACCTCGAGAGCACTTAGCTTGCGCCTTGTCAAAGCGCGAGCACATTTACGGAAAAGAGGACGTCCAGACGGACTTGCGCTTCGGTGCGCGGTACGCGCTGCACGCGATGAACCCCGGATTCCAGCAAAAGGTATCGGAGACATCTTGGGCCCCTAACAGTCATTTCCAGGGGGCCCTCCTCCCGCATGCGCCAGTTCCGTTGTTCGCAGTACAGCTGCAGCATCTGAGGCCTCAGTCACAACGGCAAAAAACTCGCACTGTCAATCCGGCGTAAAGCCAGAACCCTCCTCCCCGCTAGACGGCAGAGACAGCGCATGAAAGCTCGCAGTCGCGCTTGACAGGGTGACTCAGAGAGAGTGCGAATGAGGACGCAGCCTTAGCGCCCTCCAAAGACCCTCATGGCACTGAGGAGGAGAAGGGCTTCCCATACAGAAAAGCGTTTAATGAAAAGAGGGTACATATCCCCTCTTAAGGCTTGCCCCCTCTACAGCCGATCTTCAAAGGTCTGTCCTGACGTACCTTGTACAAGTCGCTTGCCCAGATTTCTGCCTCACTTCCCCCTGCGGCAGCTCGAACTTCGGCAACGGCGTAATCCTCATCTCCCTCCGCCGCCTCCCCCCAAAGGGCCTCATCCTGAACAAACCCAGCGACAAGCAAACATCATCACCAGCAGCAGCAGCAGCAGAAACAGAGGCAGAGGAGGATAAATAGACGAGGAGGCGCGGGGACCTGCTTAGTTCCAGCAGCGTCTGCTGCCGACAATGCGTCAAGCACGGGGAGCATTTACGTATAAAATTTCTTGGAGCACTGAATATGTACGTCTGTATGTCTTTCAATAGACATAAAATATTTACATAAACATTTTATAGCATTGTCAAGAGTCAATATTTGGTTATACAGCCAATATCTGTACTAGAAATTTCAGATCATTTGATCAATAAGATATATAGCTATGTTGAGTCAAATGCTTTGCCCCAACAAGTACTTTTTCTATAAACACAAGGGCCGTTTGCAGCGACCAAAGGACGGTGGTATATAAAGGGGCAGCAGCAGGAGAATTCCGTGGATACACCAAATGCAGGCGCACGGAAGCATAAACGAAAACGGACTGTGGAGCCCTTCAAGCACACTTTGCATGAGAAAGGGCCGAGGGGAAGCCGGCTTAAGAAGAGGAGTTGGACGCACCACCGCTTCGCCTTCGATTTGCTGCAAGTGATGCTCAATGTCACGCAGCTCCTCTTTCGCAACTGTTACCTCCTCCTTCTCGTCCTCTCCGTGCGGCAGCGAAAGAAAGGAGACAAGCCCTTCTTTCCGCTGCTGCTGCATCTGCCACGAATCCAGCAATCCCGCCAGATTCCGCAGCTGCGGAACCCCCTTGCGGGCAGCTCCCCCCTTCGAGTCTGCCCAAGCGCAGACCTCCTCGGGGAGGCTCCTCAACAGGAGGGACGCCTCTTGGGCAAGGGGAAAAATCTCTTCAAATCCCTCAACGCAGCCACGTCCGCGGCAGCCGGAAGCGACAGCACTCGCAGCAGCTCCAGCCGGGGAGGAGGTGCAAGGAGGGACCGCAGAGCGAATGCCTCTAAGAGGTCTCCCCACAGGACCTTCCCCAGGAAGTGCTGGAGCAGCAGGGGTAGTGTGAAGGTTCCATAGGTGCAAGGGAGTGCGGCTGCCGACACAGGAGAGGAAGGCGGAAACTCTGCAGGGGACGCCTTTTAGAGTTGGGAGCTCCTGAAACTGCAGCGGAGACCCCTGAAGCAACTGAACGAGCAGAAAGAGAGACGTTACAGGCAGCAGGAGGGTGAAGATGGTCGGCTGGGGAAAATTGCGAAAACACATAGCCCTAAGAGGACACGCACGCAGCGCAGCAGCAGCGGCTGCTACACCTTCTGCTGCAAATCTGTCGCTGAAGCGACTCCAGCACCCGCTGTTATTGTATTTTGCAGTGAGCCTTGCTGCTAGGAGCCTTCCTGCAGCAACTGCTGCAGGACTGCCACAGAGGCGCGCGATGTTGTGGGCCTTCCTAAACAAGCGACTGTCTGGACACCGCGGTACTTCTAGAGCACCAGAATGCGCACGATTTCTCTTCGATTGCAACACACAAATCCGTTTTCAAGAAGCACTTTGTCCGCGAACGAGGGTTGTCGTCGATCCTTGAGGGAGGCCCCCCGATCCCGTCACCGGAGGGGCCCCCAGACAGAGGGGGCCCACGAAACTCCTGGGGAACGAGCTACCCAACAACCTGCATAGCGGGTGTCTGACTCCACAAGAAGGTGTTTTTGTGGCGAAGCTTTAGAGTTAGAGCCTTTGGGCTTGATGAGGAGGCGGTGAGGCGGCACTTCTCCCCCTTCTGTGGGCCTGTTTTCCGTCGAGAACTTCTACACCGCGGCGGATAAAGTTTCCTGCTTTTTCTTGCCTGTTAGCTATTCGAACTCCGCGTCTTCGGGGCTCTACAGGCGTCCGCAACTCTGCGTGTGGTCTTGCAGCAGCATCCTCGCCAGCAGCAGTTGCTTTGTGCTGCCGCTCTCTCTCTCTTTCTCTCGACGGCTTCGCAGATCCTGTCGTGAAGCGTCTCGTGGATTCTCGCCAGAGGGCTCTCGATGCCCTCCTTTCCTGGCGCTCCTCCATGCAACAGCGCAACAGCACGCGACTTGGGGCTGAAGGCATCAAGCGGCCGCCTAGGAAATCGTCTTTTCCTTCCCTCATGACGCTGCTGCTGCTGCTCTTCTTGTCGCTTGTTGCGCTCCTCGCTTCCGCGGCAGAGGGAGCACCTCTGGGCTCCCAGCCTAGCGAAGGCATGTCGTGCAGTTGCAACTGCTGATGTGCAGCGACTGCTGTGCTTCTCCTTTCTTTGCTCTAACAATTCTGCGTCCTCCTTTGCTGCCAACCGAGGCGAGGCAGGCGGAAGCGCCATCAGCAGCAACAGGGCCCGCGGACGTTTTTGGCAAGCGAGATGCATGCAGTGACGGAGGCTTTTGCGTGTTTTCTGCGTGTGCAATTCTGCAGGAAGCAGCAGCAGCACCCCACACCCATCGCCGGCGCGGCAGCAGAAGCTCTCAGATGCGTTGGATATCAAGTACGCTCGAAACACGAAAATCCCAGCATACTGGGGGGAGGGAGGAGGGAGAGAGGGAAGGAGGGGTTGTTGTTTTCTGTCCACCGGCTCCTGCCCACGCACATCCATAGCAGGCGAACACGGGGTGGGGTCAGAGCTTCTGGCGTTTTTTTTGCGGCAACTCCCTGTCTTAGGTTTGGCGAGCGAGGGCAACAGCGCGATCCACACAAGGCAGTAGCCATGCTGGAAGACCTTGTTGTACGTCTGGTTATTGATTCCCTCGCGGGAGGAAAGGCCGTTTTCGCGGCTTTTCGCAGACACTTCGGAGAGCGTTTCGCCCCTGAGACACGCAAGCCCCCGAAAGAGATCATGATTCGGTTGCGGTTCGTCCGCGCTTGTTAAATGTGGCTCTCTAAATTTGCTGCAGAAGGAGATTTCGACGGACTCAGTGGCAGCGCAGGCTCTATGCGAGCTAGGCGACTTGCATTTATCAGGTACTGCAAGCCACCACTGGCCCCTCACGGGGAGGAGGCGTCGGGCAGCTGAGGGGCTTCCTTTTGCCGCCACCCTCTGAGATCTTGCAGTCTTGCGCGCGTTCAGTAAACTCACCTTTGCATGTTTCCGACGGCTCGCGCGTCCTCAGTTGTTCTCTCTGCGTCTCGCTGTGGTGGTCTTGATCGCTCAACGCTGCCTGCCCCTGTTGCTCCCGATGATACGCAGGTATCCCCAGCCGACTGGCCCTCCGTCGTGACACTGCTGCCGCCGTGCGGTACTTTGCTGCCTCTGCCGCTCTAGGCTATGGCCCTGCATTGCACGCGCTAGGCTTCGCTCACGCTACAGGTGTCGGGGGTGTGCAGGTGCGTGTGTCAATCTGGATGGTGCGGCAAACCGCCACAGTGCGATGCAGCCCAAAGAGCTGCGCTCTTCCAGAGTTTCCTGCTAGAGGCAAACAGCTGGTGTCTGTTCTCCCCAAGAGAGCACTTCTGCCTGCCTGCGAGTATATCGCCTTCCTGCTGCTGCTGCTCCTCCCACTTGCGCGGCGGCACCCTTCTCCGCCCAGAAGGCGACTCGCTGCCGCTGCTGCTGGAGTCTTTTGGCACGCTGCGGCGCTTCGTGGCCTTTGCTGCCTCTGTCGCTGCAGCGCAATGACAAAGTGGCAACGCAGCTGCAGCTCCTGGGGGCCCTCACCGGTTACGTTCCTTCCCTCCAATCCACCGCCTTCCGGTGAGCTGCCGCTGCGGCGCCTGCTGCCCGTGCAGGCCTCCTAAGACGTCAAGTTGCCGCGTTGGCGCATGAGCCATGCAGGGGTTTTTCTACCCCCGATGCCTATCGCTGCAGACCCTAGACGCTTTTCTGCGAGAGGCATTTCGGGATGCCATCTGTCCGGGTTGTTGCTTGCCACTCTGCCAGCGTCCGCTCGAGCAGCGGCTGGCAGACTTGGTCGCCGACGTTTCCCCATGGCGCGCGTTCGCTTCGAAGCCGCGATGTTCAGTGCTGTGCTGCACTGTCGCTGCAGTTTACTCTTTGGAGACGGCGTTCAACCAGACTGCTGGGCGGCTCTCAGCCTCTACAAAGTACGCACTGCCGCCCGGGGTCTTCCTTATTGGGGCTTTCTTTCTCACGCCTTACGCAAACCTCCGATGAGGGGATTGTAGAGCTGCTGCCTGTCGAGCTGCTGCCTCCTCCGCCGTTGCATAGCAGCTGCGGGGCCTCGTTGGCGGGGACTGCGGCACACGGATTTTTGCAAGGCGGATGCTGCAATTCCGCCCGGCACTTCGAATGCAGGCGGCGCCTGCCTACGCTACCCTACGTGTCTGTTGCGCTTCAGCAAGTGGCTGAGACCGTTGGAGAGCAACAGCTGCGCAACCCTCTGATTCCTTTGCTGCCGCTCCCGCCCTCCGTCCGCTTTTCCGAGCACACCAAGACGGAGAGGCGAGAACAACAAAACGCTCAAAGACAGCAGGTGACCTTGCACGCTTCGGGTTCCTCTCGAGTCACCAAACTCGCTTGTAGCGCCTTCGTGCTCCTAAATAACGGAGACTGGGGGCCCCTTCGCCGTGGACACCCCCGCCCTGGGCGGATAAGCGGCATGCAGACATGTTAATAAGAGCGTCACGGGATGCCTCTCGGGGATCTGAAAAACAGCATCTTGACACTGGGGGTCGCAGCGGCTCTCTCTCTTTCTCTCTCTCTATATATATGTAAATATATGTGTGTGTGGATTGCTATGCGGCGCAGGATGACGTCCTGCAATACTGGGAGGCGCAAGCTAAGAATGACGACCCCGTGGCATCCTATGAGCTTGCAAAGCTCCTCGAGCAGCAGCAACAACAGGAGCAGCAGCAGAGTCCTGCTGACGACGCCAGAAAGCGGTGAGCTTCCTGGCTGCTCGCAGACACTAGTTAGGAAACAGAAAGCTGTAGAGGCATGTGATGGCCGAGGGCGATATCAGGGTCCTTGTTTGCTGCATGCCTTGCTTGATTGGGTGTCTGTGCAGGCGCGTGGCAGAGCTCCTTCAGAAGGCCGGAGAGAGCAATATGGGCGCGGCACTGCGCGACTTGGCCCTTGCGCATCTTCACGGCAATGGAGTGCCTCATGATGTAGGAAAAGCTGTCGATCTTCTTCACAAGGTACAGACTGCTACTGCGATTGCCCGCTCCTCCTCCTCCATCCGATACACATTCTGCTAAGACTGTGCTCGTGCAAACGAGAACCACATACCGATGAGCATTGCTGTAACAGCACCAGGATTCAGCGATAATGATGTTTCCTTTTGTTGCTCCCGGCGAAGCAGCACCATCCTCTCTCTCGTTCACACACACACATGCCCCCCTGGCTTTGTGTGCTGCCGTCAGGCCGCTGCAGCAGGTGATGCTGACGCGCAAAACTATATTGGGTACTTTTACTGGGTTGGGACCGAGGAGGGGCTTGACGGGAGCAGTAGCAGCAGCAGTGGTCAGAGTGGGGGTGGTGGTTCTGTGCTTAAAAAAGATCCTGTGAAGGCGGAGGAATACTTCTCCATGGCAGCACTACAGGAACACCCTGAGGCCTTTTATTTCCTGGGCGAGATCAAGCAACACCAGGCGAATGAAGTGAAGGATGAGAAGGAGAAAAGCACTGTAGGGCGACGGAGCACTCCGTGTGCCTTGCGTTGCATCTGCCTGCATGTCGGGATGTCATGTGTTTTTCTGTAGACGATATCTGTGCATCTCCCCTTCAGGCCTTGTGTTTGCGTCCACCTTCCTCTGAGATCCTTTGATTCACGCTGAGCTCCCTGTTTCCGTCTTCTGCCCCCCCGTGCATGCTGAATGCTTTTGTGCATCCTCGTGTATGCTTGCTTCGGCCCGCGGCTTGCACATCCTCTCGGGCCTCACTTCATGCTGCGAGCCTTTATGCTCACGTGCGCCTCCTGTCTACATGTGCCTCATGCTTTCGCGGTCAGGAATCCTCTTAATCTTTCGCGGCTTTTGCCAGCCTTTCTGTTGAAAGAGATGCATGTATTTTTGCTGCTCCGCGGTTGCTTCTTTTCTGGCAGTGGACATCATCGGGTTTCTCCGAGGCGCTGTGTGGGTGGGTGGCTGCGTATGCAGCTCTTGACGGAAGCCATCCGCCACTACGGGCGGGCAGCGGAGGGTGGATATCATTTGGCGTGGCTCCGAGAGGCCGAAGCACTCGAGGCACAGGCAAACAAGCTGCAGGATTTGCCAGATGGCAAGCGCGCCTGCGAAGCTGCTGCTCTTGTAAGTCCTTGGAGGCGAAGGACCAGGGTTGGGGTTTCTTTCGCCTACCAGGTTAGGTTCCTGCCGTTGCGGAGTGGTCGCGCACACCCATCGGGCGCAAAATGTGGGGTGTGGCTGCATGATAAGGGCTGACGGACTTCGTTTTTGCTTTGTTTCTTCAAAAAGGCTTTCAAGACAGCAGGAGAATTTGGAGCAGGGGCAGATAGCATTCGACGTGGTGAGTCTCCTAGGCAGTCCCGGAAGAGGCCCTTAGGGTAGCCCAAGTGCCTCGCTCTTCAAAAGGCAGGGGTGTGTTTCTCTTGGCAAGCGATGGAGCTGCACTTGCGGGCAAACCTGCCGCCGTTGCTATTTGCCGCTGCTGTTGTGTCCGGTGGCCCGTGCAGCCCTTCAGCTCTACTATGAGAAGGATTATGATGGAGCGCTGCTCCTGAGCCTAGCAGCGGCGGAAGAGGGCATTGAGGTCGCTCAGTGGAACGCAGGCTTTCTTCTGCGATCAAAGGTTGCAACGATCCCCGGTGGTTCTGTTGGCGCTGCTCATGTTACTGCTGCAGACTCGCAGCAAAAGCAGCAGCAAACAAGCCCCCACATGCCCCCCGCGCTGCTCGAGCTAATGCCCAGCGATGGCGCAGAGCAGCAGCAAGAGCACCAGTCCCAGCAGCAGCAGGGACAACACATGAGTTTGGTGTACAGACTCTTCAACCGAGCTGCCCTGCAGGGCAACGTGCAGGCCTTGCGAGAGATTGGTTTGATGCATGCAAACGGCGAGTAAGCAAGCAAGACATCTGCCTGCCTTGTTTGGCACGACCCGAGGGCGGAGTGGGGACTGCAGAACCTCTTAGCGGGAAGTCACTGACAGAGGCAATAGTACACAGCGTTGCAAAATGCTTAGAGAAGAGGTTCCTTGACAGGTTGCATCTTTCCGTGAGTACGTTCTCCGCTTCAGGGAGGGGGCCACCAGGGACGAGGGTCTCGCTTTGCAGGTGCTGATGCGGGCACTTAGCCTTGGTGACCTTCAGTAAGTTCATATCTCCCTTGCAATGTGTTCTCTCGTTTATCTGCCGCAACGCGAATTGGGAGGCTCCCCCTCCTTCTGGCGAGCCCCAGTACTGCTTGCGTGCATCAGGAAAGAGCGAACGCTATGCCTACGGCAGGTAGTTTGCGGTGTCTCTCTTCAGGGCTATTCCTCCCTTAGCGGTAACCCTTGAGGGTCGCGCCAGAGGCCAACCAAGGTTCGCATTTCGATCCTCTCGTTGAGTGCCCACGGCGTCGCTTTTGTATGCCTCCGCTTTAGTTAAAACGGGGTTTACCTGGCTCTACATCGCTCCACCGTCTTCGGTTCGTCCAGATCTGTGTTGACCAGATGTGTGTGATGTCTGAGGCCTTTCAGACTGCTGCAGCGAGCGGAGGAGATGCTACGATATTTCCTAGAGTCCGGGGGCCCTCGTGAAACAGACGGGGCTCCCGATATCTTTGAAACTGGTAGGAGCAGTGGATGGTTTAAAGGCCTCTGGCGCTCTGCTGGCTGTCATGCAGCTCTTTGGCGAATTCGCCTCAAGAGGCGAATGCATAAGCCAAAGGTGGTTTGAGGCTTGAGATGTGTGGAGGGCCTTGCTGAGACTCCAGTTTCACCCACGTGTCTCCGGGGCATGCAGTTTGGCGAATGTGCCTTCCCATTTTGCTAGGGGCTCCCCTTTCTTGACAATTCACACAGCAGATGCCTCAAGTCAATGTGTGCATTGCCTTCGCACGGGCCATGGGGAAATCTATTCCGCTCTAACTCAAGAAGGCGTTGCGGGTCCATGGGGTAAGTGCACTATCAGGCAGCCCCAGGCCACCGCATCAGAACGCAATGAAGGGCTTATCTGTTTCTCTCGGCATGTTTCGAAAGCCCTTTACGGAAAACTGCTGTCTTTACAAGCCGGTAGCACTAGGGTTGTTGATGGTTGTTTTTCCACATTGCCAAGAGTCGGTATGCCGCTAGTGATTTCATGCGGAGTGAGGCCCCGTCCAGGGCACTAGCAGAGCAGCCACTGGCTTTATGGTGCAGCTCTTTCTTTTTATGAGACGCCTGAATTAATTCACCCTGTGAGTTTTTAAGAGAACCTCAAACCCCAATCTTATGAAAACCTCAAAACGGTATGAGGTGCTCCCCCACAAGGGCTCACTTCTCTCCTGCTCTCGCTCCCAACGGGTAACAGTATGGTAAGAGTTAATGGGCGCGAGTAGCTACACGTTCTGATTACTCGGCACTTGCACATACGGGCGTAACGCACAGGCGCATACACTCCCACCCCGCCGTATGGAATCACTGCTGTTCGCCATTAAAAGTATATAGGAACAGCAAGACTAAGCCGTCAATACATAGGAGCTCTGTGAATATCACCACTCTAGATGAAAAAACTGTTGAAGCGTGGCTTGATCGCTTGACCATTTGGAATCTGTGGTGAGGAGATGGCATAAAATAAAAACTTAGATGCTACTGGTACTCAGGTTTCATACAGATTCGCGTCACTCAGATCAAGACAGCTGTGTGTAAAGTTATCATTCGAAGAGTCTGATTAGCTGGAGTAGCCTCGAATGCCCGTTCAACAGAGTACCGCAAAGCGGGAATTACACGATATGAGCACCCGGTGGAGCCCTCGGCCGGAATTCCATCGAGTGCAAGCCCCCTAAATACTGTGTTTTTCAAGGCTACAGTATGGGAACATTTCTTACTTCAAATAACCGTCGTGCTCCTATTGCATGCAACGAAGGGGACAACACCATAGTATTGTGAGTGGGGCGGCTGCAGCTGGGGCTGAGGAATCTGAGACTGCGACTTGCAGATGCTGCCGAGAGACCCACGTTTGGCTTTTGGTCTTCACCACTGAGAATTTCGCTTCTTCTTTCGCTTATTTTCCTTCCATCAAACGAACACGAGGGAAAATGGCGTTCAAAAAGGTGCGCACAGTCTGTAGAAGGATGCGGAGGGTCTGGGAACGCCCCATTTGCCGATGTTCCTCCCTCACTGATCCCTTGTTTTAATGCCAGCCAAACTCCCGATATAAATATCCTTTTTTGTAATGAGTTTGTGGTGGTAGAGCCCCGTGACACGGTCCTGCCTTGGATGCGTCTACTTCTCCCTCACATGAGCCCACATGTGATATGGGGAGGCGCTGCTGTGTTTCTCCTCGCCCCTGCGGCCTCGCAAGCAACCTCTATGCGTTCAATATTTACGAAACGTTGTTTTTGCTTTTCTAGTGCCATACGTTTCGTGGATTGCCTGTTTCTGTGTCCGTTTTCCTTGCTGGAAAATCACCTCGACCGGGGAGCCGTGGGGCGGAGACGTCGTTGCAGTCAGCCAGCAGGGGAATGCTTTGACAATGAAAAATCTGCATTCCATGTTATGCAGCTCTTGGGCTTATCGAGAGTGGCTTGCCGGCAGTTCACCGTAGCGGAGCCGCACGGCGGCTAATCTTGAAGCGGTGCATGCGGCAAATCAAAGGCGCTTTGCATGGCAACTATAAATTTCAGCGCGTGTTAGGTTTTCGTACATCGCATACTTTGCCATGTTGCGCTGGAGCGCGTGTTTTGTTGTCTTCCGCCATGTAGCATTCGTGCGTGCTGGTTCTGTATCTCCCATTATTGCAGGTGGTTCTGATCAACTGCCAGGGCCACCTCCTGGGCCGTCTGGCCTCTGTGGTCGCCAAGGAGATCCTTAACGGCCAGCGCGTCGTGTGCGTGAAGTGCGAGAACATCAACATTTCTGGTAAGACCCTGCACACTCCCGCTGGAATTGATGGATCTACGCCAAGATGGAGCTGTAGTGCACAGCAATCTAGTCGTGCCCGCTCGCATCCCGCAAAAATGCAGTCAAGGGGCATGCGTATGCACATGTTGGTTACAGGCTCTCTACACCGCAACAGGCTCAAGTATCAGGCCTTCCTGCGCCTGAGGGTGAACTCCAACCCCAAGAGAGGACCTTTCCACTTGCGCGCCCCATCTCGCATTTTCTGGCGCGCCGTCCGCGGCATGATCCGTCACAAGACCATCCGTGGAAAGAAGGCGCTTTCCCGCCTAGAGGTTCGCCTTTTCACCTTGGGCTGTGTGTTCAACGCGATCGAAATGGAGGGCTGGGTATGGGCGGATGGCTGTGCAGGCGAGCTGCATGCGCGAAGGTGCAAATGCTCATCACATTCTGCGAGTGCGCTCTTCTTTTAGGTCTATGAGGGGGTGCCCGTCAAGTACGAGAGGAAGAAGAAGCTTGTAGTGCCACAGGCCCTCCGCGCCGTGCGTCTTCGCCCCGGTCGGAACTTTTGCCGCCTTGGGGAGCTCAGCGCGTCGGTAAGCAGCGTTGGTCGCCGTTTCTGTGTTTTTTCTGGTAGTGGGCATTGAATTTGTTTAGCTCTACGTTTCCCATCAAGCACTTCCATTGATGGGCGTAGTCTAACCGGCAGGCCACCGATGCTGGGATTTATGTCGCAGGTTGGCTGGTCCAAAAGCAGCCTGATCTCCCGCCTTGAAGATCAGCGCAAGGCCAGATCTGCAAAGTTCTTCAAGCGCCAGCAGACCGAGGCCAAGGCCCGCGTTGCGGCCTCCAAGGAAGTCATGAACTCCATGCCTAAGGAAAGCGTTGCGCTATTGCAAGAGTGTGGATACGCATGAACAAATACCGCTTCGGATGTGCGGCGACACACCAGGGTCCTCTCCAGCGCATCTTTTGGATTGGCGCTGCGCAGAAACCCCTCTAATTCTCGTTAATGCCTCTAGCGTATGGCAAGCCTGTGCCGCTTTACGCAGTGGCCAGAGGGCACACTGGTCTTGAAGACGTAGAAACGGACGATAGTGTTTTCTACTTCCCAATTAGATCAGTGTTTCAGATTACGAAACATTTAGCCCGTGGTGGGTAGTATCACGTTAACGGGGCGGTTGGCTCGATAGGTTTGCAAAGACATCGTTGCATCTTGCTAGTTTACATCAGCCACGATTCCCGTCACTTGGGCTCCTCATACCCCGTCTCAACTGCCACTTGACGGGTCCGCACTGGGTAGTGCTGTCGCTGAGGTCAATGTAGAACACAGTATGCTCACAACCGAAAAAGGTGTGATAGGGTTGGTGGCTTTGAAGGTATTGGTTCTGAAGCTCTCAAAGGCAGCTAGGAGCGTTGCTTGTGACAAGCAAGAAAATATTCTAGTTTCTTTACTCTACGTGGTGCGCTTGGGTGCCTTGAGTGTTCCCGCTTGGCATCCCAACGGCTAAGAAGCTGATGGTCCGTCTGCTCCCGATAGCATGGATTCTCCGCTGCTCTCCTTTCGGATATTCCCATTGCCGTATTTAAGAATATTATTCTCTCGTTGGTGCGTGCTCTGCCGGGTCTTGCTCATTTATACAGCTTAAAAACTTGTCTGGCCATTTCTACGACTTTAGGTAGGCACCGACCGAGTTCGCTCAGGGCAGGATGACAAAGCTACTACCCCGTCTACTAGGATACCAGGGGTCAGAACGCATTTAGAGTCCAGCTTATAGGAAGGGCCACCTAGAGCATTGTTAGGCATATCCAGTGGATTAATTTCTCCAGGGGGCTCGGGCACGGAAAACTCATCTATTACTCGACATTCTTTCGCAAAGTGGACCACTCCCCCCGTGACGCACAATGAGGCTGCGAATACTGCAACCATGTTGGCAATTTTTAGCAAGGAATGTGCAACTTCACCCCAGCGCCTGCTGCAGAAGCCGCCTTTTGCTATCAGTACCTGCGATGTGCTTCAGCAAGCAATTGCAGTAGAGAGCCAGGAGCAGTGCATTCTTCGCCTAAGCCGGTCTCACGAAGTGCACAAAGGTGCAACGGCAAGAGCGGCAGGCGCTGAGCCAGGTTGAGGCTTTTGGCACGGAGCAGTCTTCCCCCTAGGCAATAATCTCATGGATTTGTCTTTTTAATCAACCTTGATCACGTAGCTTTTTACTATGAAGTCTCGAAAGGGTTGCGAGTAGTAGTAAGGTTGTAGTTACAAGCGTATTTCTGGGTGAACTCTTTTTCTGCTGTGTCTCATGGTGCTGCTGACAGCCTCGATCTCGTGAGCTTATGCTTTTCGGCCATGAACGTTCTTTTGAGGCTGACTATTGTATCAGTTTATGCAGTCCTAGGAAGCGATAGCACCAGCTACGAGCCGGAGCAGCAACAACAGCATTCTTTCCTCTCTACAGTGTCTTGTCAGGGCGCCAAAGAATACTATATTGAAGGGAAGAGATGCACAACAAGTCAAAGATACCAAAACACTTGTCTCTGGCGGCATGCTTAGTTTTAATGGCTGCTGCTCACTCGGGCTGAGGGCCCTATTCCAACGGTGTAACCAACAATGCTGCATATTTTGCGACCTTGGGGAGTATCACGACCACCCACTGCATTTTCTGTACTGCTGCAGATCGAAAGTTACGCCGTGCATTTTCAAGTGCTTTTTCCCGCTTTGTAAGTTGTGCCAAACTATGTCAAGGTGCGTGTGTCTCCTTTCCCCTTCCTCTATCAGCTTCTAACCCCTCTGACGGTCCACTGTGTATAGCTTCATGCTCGCCACGTGTCTGATTTGGCCCGTTTGTATCCCCCTGCTTTTTGGTGTGCATCTGCTATGGAATCCGACCAAACCTCCCTTACCATCAGCACTCCTAGTGTGAAAGCAAGCTCCTATGCTATTGCACCCTAACTTGCGGGAAAGCCATTCGACCGTACGACGGATGGTTTGGCAAACTTCTGGTGACCTACGGTTCCAGACTCTTCACTATGGTTGGCAGGTCAGCCGAAGCCGTCGGACCAGGCTGGGTGCGTTTTTAAACCTGCTTCTTGCTTCGTAGTCAACGCTGATGCGGTGCTTTAGAGAGATTTCTCCGGCGTCTAGCTGTGATTAGGCCGTGGTGCAACAAGCTTATGGCACTGCTTCTACCGTTCCTACTTTTGATGCGATCATGGAGGGAGTAACAATAAATAACGTGGTTGATACAGCAATCTTACAGGTTTCACGAAGAAACTTTTGCTTTATTGCTAGAATCAGCGGCGTCGCAAAGCTCCCAATAGCAATTTGCAAGATAATAATCATCTCGCTTTTTCACTAGGCAGTCAAGCAGGTGTTGGCCTGTTCTGTGTATACTGGTAAGTTCCTTCATAAGGAAACTGCATTTACAACGAGAAACCTCAGCCCCTTGTATATGGATTCCCTGAAGAATCTATTATTAGTACAGCATGACTTGATACCCCATCTTCCCAGTGCCCCGGCCTCAGGCACCTCGCCATCGTCATTGTATAGTCAGAGCACTAAACTAACCGCTTGGTTGCACGTTGCATGGCCCCTCCTACAGATTTCTTTACTTGCTTACAGACACCACAAGAGGGAATGAAATTTAACTCTGTAAAAAGTTATCATTTTATTTATCGTGCGCAATGCCACCACAACGAAGCCCGTTCTTTCACAAACTGCCTGCCTCATCTTAGTCGCAACCTTCAGCGTAACCAGTACCCAGGTCGCGTTCCATGTGGAGTGTCCGCACCCTCTTTCTCTACCAATCAAAGGTGGTTGAGCGACGTCGACATTGCCAGCAAATGATATTCCGTGGGCTTGGGTAGTACGTGGTTCCTAATCCTGCTGGAGAGTCGTTTCGAGTAGACTGACCAGGCAACAATGACAAAACACGTTTACGGTTGCGAATGCATAATGCTTCCGGTAGCTCAGTAGCCTATTTGCTCGGAAAGCCTTTAATTTGGAAAGCATCATGCAGTTCAAAGGAGTGCAGTTCAAAAGGGCCGCGATAGGCAGTATGCATCATTTTTTGATGGAGGTGTTTCGTGCACCAGCACTATAATCGTGCACTGCAACCTTTGGCGTCATTAAACCAAAGGGAAGCTCTACTTCGTGGATGACTGAAACACATAAAATCTCGCCAAACAATGGCAAGGATAGCCTTATGTTGACACTAGGTGCCTTTAAGCGCCACAATCTCGGACACCTGGACAAGCAAGTAGCTGCAACAACCGTAAAACGATACATTCGAGCGCCTGCGGCCCCGTAATCAACAATTTTTTCGCTCTTCAGCAGCGCATCACAAGCATATAGTTTTTGCTGGCGAGGGAAAAGAATGATCATTTTCGTAATTTGAGCATACTATGGGCATCTGATTGGTCTCATTACCAGTAGGACATGCGAAACGCTACAGCCAAGATTTTTGTGAGAAGGCACTAAACTCGTAACAATACACATCTAATAAGAAGCTATTGAGTTTCTCGTGAAGACTCAATAGCTTCTTATTAGATTTGTGATAATCTCAACACGTAGGGAGAGGGACAGCTCGGATGCGACTAGCTGCACCCCCTGAAAATTCCTCGCATTTGCAGCTAGTGGCAAACAGCAGGCAGTGCAGAGGCATAGAACGTTGTGTCCCTTCGTATGGCCCTAAAAGTGCTCAGCAATGAAAAGCACATACTAGCAGACTGACCTATCGGTCGGCGCTTCCCAGTTGTAAGCTAACATAACCAGTACAAGAGAAAGTGCCTAACCGAATTTTGGCGTGCTACAGATGTATTCTCTGTGGCACTTTCAGTTACCCAAGCCCGAAGCTCACTAGAGCGTCACCGAGGTCTCCAATGAGTTCCCAACTACTAAAGACGGATACAGAGACGTTCAATCACTATATGTAGGTTGATCTTGGAATCGTGCTGGCCTTATAGCAGCAAGATGTATGCTGCATGATGGAGTGATAAAATGTGCAGTTAGCGAGCTCTGCTGCACGTTGCGTGAGTTCAACAGGCAAGGCAGAGGATTTAGCTGAGAGGCACAACGAAACACTTCCGAATCGTGCATGGCAGAGAGAAGAAACATGCGCGTTTACATGTACAGCAACATACGACTCCTCTAACTTGTATCTGGCATTGGCTACGAACTAATGGTTAATCATGTACACGTCAAAAACCTGCCCCTCCCTGATTCTAGGAGGCCACTACCCTCACAACGGTCCCGAAAGTCTTTTCAATACGCCATATGAAGCTTGCGAAAATAGCACTCCTTGCCTGCGTGGCATGCGGAGCCCACGATATTGAGGGGAGTGGGGACCTCAACCCTCGAAACATTTGCACAGCCCAGATATTCAACACAAACTCGGAAGTGGCAGCAGCAACCCACGATATCTGCAGCAGCAGACGCTGCGACGGCCTTCCGAGCGCTAGAGCCCGCAGGAGCAGCTGTGCTTCAGGAGTACCAGCAGCGAACGCAACCTTTGCAGCTAGCGCCTGCCCCTGCCTCTCCCTCTACCCCTGCCGCTTTTGCTGCTGCCCATAGCAAAGACATTTCCTGCTGTAGCATTCACAGGCTTTGCTGCCGCAGCAGACCCGAATCCAGGGATGAGTCCTCCAGCAAGGCACTCGGGCTGCTGTATCTGCATCGGCCCGCCGAAACCACACCCAGTACCAGGGAGCGGCAGGGCAGTCTGTTGCCGTTGCTGCATTTGCTGCATTGAGGATGTCGGCTGAAGTTGCTGTTGTTGCTGCTGTAGTTGCAGCTGTGGTTGCTGCTGTAGTTGCAGCTGTGGTTGCTGTTGTTGCTGCAGCTGTGGTTGCTGCGGCTGCTGCTGCTGCTGCAGGGGATTCTTCTTTCTGAGGATGCGCAGTATGGGCCTCCCGGCTTTTGGCATTCCGGTTCCTTCCATTGGCTCCGTTGTAGAATTCCCTGCGGCAGGAGTAGGGGCAGCACCAGCAGTAGGCACCATGGGGAGGGTAAGCAGCGGCCGCGGTGCAGCAGGTTCTGGTGCTTTTACGGTCGAATCGAATGCGCCCACTGGTGGTGCATGTGTGAAGAGCTTCTGTGGTGGTTGTTGCTGCTGCTGAGACTGCTTTGGATCCAGCGGCTGCTGCGATGCCACACTCGTGCACTGCTGCTGCTCTTGCTGCAATTTCTTTTCCTCTTGCCGTAATTTTTCTTGCTGATGCTGCTTCTGCTGCTCTTGTTCAAGCTTCTCTCGCTCTTTCTGTAGTTTCTCTTGTTGCTGTTGCAGCAGCCGTTGTTGTGCCTCTTGTTCCCTGCGTCTGCGCTCTTCCTCCTCCCTGAGCTTGCGCAGCCTTTCTGCCTCTAGCAGCTGCTGCTGCCTCTCCTTCTCGCGTTTCTCCTCCAGCAGCCGCTGCTCCTCCTGCTGCCGCTGCCGCAAGGCCCTGGTCTCTTCTATGGACAAGGCAGGGACCCCCAGAGAAGCCAGAACTTCATCCGTCTCCGCTTCTGGCTGCATAAGGAGACGGCGTGCGGCAGCGCCAGTGAGAATTCCCCCAGCATAGCTGCGTCTGCGTTGTCTCTTTGCTGGAGTTAGTTCCGATTGGCTGGCGGCAGCCCTTGCTGCTGCCTCGGCAGTCGTTTCCCCGAGCGTTCCAGCGGAAGCGGCAGTCTGCGAAGCGCACACATCCTGAGTGCACCTGCGCCGCTTGCGGGTCGATCCAGGAGATGGCGACTCCAAGAAAGCAGCAGCAGCAGCAGCGGCTGCTGCTGCTGCTTCCCGCACTGCCTGATCCGGTGTAGAGGTGGCAGCTTCAAACGCTCCAGCAGTTGTGTGTGCAACTCTTCCTTCTCCGCAAGGCGAGTTCCCGCTATCAGGTCCTTTCGCGGCAAAGCTAGAACCAGACTCGGTGGTTCGTTCTTGGGAGTTGTCGGTGCTGCCTCCGCAGCCCTTGCTCTCCATGCTGCTCCTGCTACCCTCTGCAGAAGCACCCTTTGACCCGCCTGCTAGCTGTGCAGATAGCTCTGGAGCCGCCTCGGCTGCTTGCTGCCGCGGTGATTCTTCCGACTGCCGCTGAAGATCCTGAGAGGGCAGCACCGGCGCACTCGAGCGGCCCGTCAATGGAAACACGAGGCCCAAGGAAGATCTGCGTCGTCTGGACTGCTGCAGCGGCAGACAGAGAGGCGACACTGCCAACGCCAACGCCGGCAGGGGCAGCCCTCTGCTTCTGCTGCTGCTCCTGCTGGGGCACGCCTGTGCGTCCAAGGATTCCCAAACAACGCACGGCATTTCTTCGTCGGCTCTGGACCCTTCGCGCGCGTGTGCACCTTGAGCAGGAGGAGGAAGCCCATTGGCATCGGCGTCCGTGAGTGTTGCATCTGCCTCGGACGCTGCTTCACCCTTTCTATGAGGCCGCAAAGGTGAAGAATGCGGAGTTACAAAGAGCTCAGCATCGTTGTTTTGCATGCCCGGCGCAAGGCCCCCTGCGGTTGCCTGACTCGCGAAGACGCTTTCAGCTGGACCGCCAACCCGTCTCCGCTTGGAAGCACTCGTCTCTTCCGTTGCCGCTGCTTCTGCTGCTGCGCATTCGGCATGAAGAGGGGAGGATTGCACAGGGGTGCAACGCCACTGCAGCGAACCGGTCGCGCTTGTAGAGCGGCGCCGCATACGCGGTCGGTCTGCTGCCGATGCTGCTGCTGCTGCCACCATCACCGCTGTAGAGGGAGACGAAAAAACCGTGCCTTGTGAACAAGACCCTCCATCAAAGGTCTTACAGAGAGGCGCGCGACTTCTGCAGCGCAGCAGCAGCTGCAGCTGCTGCTTCTGCTTCTGCGTGTGTACTACTGACCCATACATGCTCGCCTGCTGCGATAAGCTGCTTTCCTCACGGCACTGAGAGAGCGTTCTGTAAGAGGAGCTCCCCGCTGCCAACGCGCCAGCTGCCCCTCTGTCGGGCTGGCTGTGCGCGCGGAGGGTGAGTGGAGGAGGCGTCTGCTGCGGTTGCAGCAGGATCGGCGGAGGCCCTCCATACGCATCTCTAGAAGAGCAACACGACCAGGAGCTCTTACGATGGAGCGGCGAAAAGACTTCGCCCGCAATCGTTTTTGCCACGCGTGCTGGCGTCGGGAGGACTGCCGCCGAGGCTGCCGGCTGAGAGTGAGACAGGGAAAGGCGGGAAGACTGCCTTGCAGCAGGCTGCGGCAGCACAGGCGAGTCAGCAGAGCTTGGTGCCAGGACCCCCCCTTTGGAGAGTCTCCAAGGAGCGACTCGCGTTGAAGAGGGGGGGGTTCCCTTGTAATATAAACTTCCAAACTGCCACGGCTCTGCAGATGCAACAGGAGGCAGTGAGTCCTGCTGTGACGGAGGAGACTGCAAGGGCCATGTCGCTAGTGCTGCTCCTAAACGGCCCACCTCATCGGAGTCAAGGGCTGAGAGACTCAAGGTGACATCTGTAGGAGGCGCATTAGACCGAGGAATAGAGGCAGCAGCGATGGTTGTTAGGGCGCCTCCCTCAGAGGGCTTTTGTGAGCCCTCCTGCTGTGTCGGCCTCTGCTCGAGCGGCTGCCGAGACCTCTGAGTCGCTGTTTGCGGCTCTTTGTCTGCAAATATGCGTCTTAAGGATTGCTGCAAACGTCTGACGAGCTGCAGAGGCCCTCTGGAGGCATGCGAACTCCCCGGCTTGTGCTGATGCTCCGGAGCTTGCGATCTCGCGGGGCCCTTTTCTGTGCCTTTAGAGCCCAGAAAGCCTCTGGAAGAAGAATCATGAGAGACGTTCTCCTTATCGTGCCACTTGTCAGTGTCATCCGCCCCCTGCATCTTCAGATGTGTGGCTTTGAATGTTGATGGGCCCCCAGTTTGCTGCCTGAGGGCCCCTAGCAGAAGGACTTTTCGTCCTAGCACAGCCGGCACATCTGCGTTGCACACAGCTTGCGTAAGGCCTCTCCTACTCTAGATGCTTGCTCAACACCAGGGGCCGTCCCCTAGGAAGGGAGGATGGTAAAGCTGCCCCCTCAGTGGAATACACCGAAGTCAGGCGGAGCGCAAGAGGAGCCCTCTAAGGAGGCTGCTCACCCTGCCCATGCGGTCGTTCCTCCCCTTTGTAGGCTGCAAAGCGGACGCGTGGTCGTGCCAGAGTGTGTGGCTGCGTCTTCGCAGCATGCGGCCACTCCAAGGCTTTGTGATCGATGCTCTCTTTGCTCTTCTCGCAACGATCTGTGAACACGCAAATGGCATAAAGCGCATGGAGCAACGGGGTTCTAGGGAGGCTGCAAAGCAGAAAATTGGATGGCGCAGGAACGCACGTGTGCAGCGCATCCCCAAGAAATGAGCCACCCGGGGAGCTGGGGCTGCAAGTGCACGGGGGAAGATGGCCGTTTATAGCGTCAGTTTCTCTATTTAAAAACAAACAAACGTTTAAATTTTCCTATTATATGTACAAAGACCTTATTATTTCATTCTCTGCTGGTAGAGTTAACTGCTTTCACCGCATTCTGTGTCTCCTCGGCACCCCCGAACGGCAGTAACCACCTCCTGACCTGGGTGTAAGAGAGGAATGCCTTCTTCACCTCGAAAGTAAAGATAGGCCTAGAGTAGCTCAAATCTTTCTTTTAGGAGCAGGCCTACATGCTTGAAGATTTTGCCGAAGCAAGCTCAGTTATCCATATGGTAAGACCACAATCCGACACCAGGGAGGGTTGAGCTAGGACTCAAGGAAATGAATTCCTACAAGCTGATTTTCTTTCTCCTGCTGTGGATTTCAGATGCTGATCCGGCTGCCTTCTAGTTAACCCCATATGCAGCCTGTTTAGTGGAGCCGCAGTGCATGGCTATAGCAATTGACGGCACGACTGACCAGAGATGCTGCCCACTGCAGTTTTTCACTCCTTGGTGCGCTTGGACAGGTTCTCCTGTAGTAGTCCTAGCAACCACGATTAAGTTGAGTACCGACTGCTTAATTTGGCTCCTGTAGCATTCAATTGGCCGCAGAGATGGATTCACTCCACACTGTAGCAGTAGACGCTGCCTGCCTGGGGGGAGGCTACCGTGGGCAACAACGCCCAAATGCCTCACCACTTAGAGGTTTTGTAACTAGTCAAAGAGTCGCAGTGCTCCCTTTCATTGGACAGGGGGAATGGGATGATCAAAGCAGTTGCGGAAGCTACTGTGTTGTAGCGCTCCTTAAAGGGTAGTGCAAGTACAAGAGGAGTTGAAAGACGACCAAAAAGCGTCCTTTATACAGCTTCAGTCCCTCCTGTCCAGGTCATAGAGCGTTGTTTTAGGACAATATCTCAAGGAGAACTTATCCGAGTAAAATTTGATGACGAAATTTGGGTAGTCATACGAGCTCATGCAGCCTTTTAAAGTTTATACAGATGTGTCAAGGTAAAGGCCACGCCTCGATTTTTGTCCCGTTTTGGCTCAATCCATGCAGCAAAAACACTGAAACCCACGAAAAAGCAACTGTTCTAGTGAAAACGAACACTTGTTCGCCGTCATACCACCACCACTCACCCAGCAACAGCTTCTGCACATGCCGTCGGTGCTCTCGAACGTTTTGAATGCACATTAAGACGTCGTCTTTGTTGACAGACAATCGCCCCTCCTATAGGGGCACACCAAAATCCTGACTTACTTGCCGTTGCAGTTCAGCTGAGGCATTAACGATTCCAAGCGGCGAGCAGGTATACTCGAGTTTGCGAGAGCCACCGGCACGCTTGTGTGCCTTTTACCAGGGTAAATGGAGATTTGTGTGAACGCCTATGTGAAGTCACCTGCGCATAGTTTGTCAAGTTATCCATCAATAGGAAGAATGTGTAACATCTGCTTTGCAGCATGTACGCCACCTTGCAATTTTTGCAGCATCACCACTGAGCTATGTTCCAAAGCACGGATAGAGTCCTGCACTTGGCCTTTTTCCAACAAATCGTTTTTCCTGTTGCTCAATCTCTTATTCATGCTGTAAGGGCTTTCGATAACGCGGAGCACAGCGTGGAGCTGACACGTGGATCTGCTCTCCACCATGTGGCGGACAACCAACAGATGGGCAGCCTGCTGGTAGGTCGTTAATATGGAGCCCACCCGTGAGGTCCCCCCTTATATTTACTCATTGCTGTTGTTCATTAACATAATGTCTACTGAAATTTTCTGATAATGAACCCTTTCCAGAGCTACTGAGACGGGATGCGTACACAGAATTGTCTTTCACTCTGCTGGGCAAAACTCCCCGCAAGATTGTGCTTCGCCTTGTTAAGGCACTGGCTCTATGTTGCTCAACATGAATGAAATCACCATAAGCGAGGAAACCAGGAACTAGTTTCAGCTAGCGCTTTCTGGTAGACTAACCTCAAAGGCGCAAAGCTGTGGCGGCAATCGTGAGGAGCATTCCGTCACCGGTAGGACACCTAGGCCTACGGCATGCTGCACTGGTCCACCAGAAAAGTAGCAGACCATGCCGATGGGTGCCCAGTCCTAGTCGAAGCCGCATTTTGCTGCCTTTGCCTTGCCAGTCTTTGCCTAGTGTCCCCTGTCAGCAAGTCTTAGTAGTAGGGACGCGCTATCGAGTGAAGAGGGAGGCTGTATTTCTGTGTTGTCTCCTCCCTCAACATCCAATCTCAAGTAAGGCTATTAGTTCTTGATCATTAATGTGAACCTGTATAAGTGCATAATTAACCCGTGATGCGTCCCCAATTGTGGCTCTACCCTCTGTAGCCCCCTTCAGTGCGCTCCAGCCTGCGTGATCTCTTTCTGTTTCCTGGAACCGCCTTCTTTGTTTGCTAAGCAGCCTACCTCCATCGGTCCCAGTCCCGCTATTCAAGGCTCCTAAAACTTTTCATGAGCCAGCAGCTGTGTATTATTTAATCCCCTCCTCTCAAAAATAGAAGCATGTGCGTGGTTGGGGCTTGTCTCGGGCAGTATTTTTGTTGACCTTCGACTAAGTGCTAGAGCCGCTAAACACAGCCCCATATGCAAAGACCCTAAATCCACGTTTGGATCGTTTTTTAAGCTAACAAGGCATCATTTGCGCGCGGTTGTTCCTGGAGCCTCAAGAAGTCCATCACTTGTAGAAGCTCAACTAAGTGACTCCTCTTTCTCTGCGTCGCAGCCAACTTGCGCCCACTTGATGTGGCTTCGGGTACTCTAAGATGAATCACTTATGAAGCAGGTGTTCGTCTAAGTCATTTTGCACGTCAAAGTTCCGCATCTCTCCAATAGGCGATGTATTGATAGATTTCTGTAATTCAGCTAACTTAATTCCGCCAAAGCTTGCTGTTGAGCTTATCTCGGCATCAAGCGAAATGTCAGTGCTTGCGCGAAGGCCTAAAGTTTAGTAATCCCTGCATGCACACCACCTCCTCTGCATCACTAGAGTCACCACTGAAGAGCTCATGTCGCTTAATATGCCATACGAAGCTCTCATTTCCTTACATCTACGGTATACAAGGCGCAATAAACATTTTCCGATTGTCTACGAAATTTTCGAGTACTCGCTCATCCTTAGGGCATCAGTCTGGTGGTCGGCACAATCTTATCAACCGATCCATAAACATTTTCTGAGATGACAAAAGACGCTCTTCTACCAGCTGTAAAGCGGCTGCGTTCATATCAGCCTGTGGGCCGGCTTTGCTACCCCCACAGGCGTTGTGCCATCCTATACGTCCATCATGAATGTTTTTTTCAGGATAATGTGCGAAACAATCAGCCTAGTGAGCTACTAGCTAATTTTGTTGAAACCAGACGGCTGTTTTAGGGGAACTTGCCTTCCCACTGCTTCCACAGCCAGTGTACAGGCAGGGAACAGCTGCATAAAACAACATGCGGTGCTACCAAATGTCACGCTTTATCTGTCCCAGTAAAGGGTCACGTAGCCCTAGGCTCAATAGCTTTGCATTAGGTTGTCAGTGAGTCTGAAGCTAAGCAACTTACTACGGAGACGTCAGATGGAGCGTGCAAAAGGGCAATTAGGTGGGGCAGCTCTGCCGCAGTACAAGCGGTGCTCTCCAAAGAACTGAAAAGCTATCACTAATTAAGGGTTTCCGAATCGCGAAAGGCACTTGACAAAACACTATGCGATATGTCTGCATTACGAGCAGCGCGCTGAGCCGCTCTGTTTGGCTCCGGTGTGCGGCAGGTGGGTTCCTAGGGGGATATAAGCACAAGGCAGCACAAGATAAAGGCCATGAGGCCCCAGCTATGTGACTCCTCGCCTCAAGGCACACCGAGACCGTAGAGCAGTCCTGGAAGGCGCTTCTTTCCAACAAGACGTGCCCGCATTACGGGCTTAGTCGTTTCCTTGAGTACGCCGTGAAATTTAGGCGTGCGCCAATGCGCGTTCTCTCCACTACTTCTCTGTGGAAGCTCCTGGATGCTTCTGCCTAGAGCCTAGCCTTAATCCAGCGCTGACACTGAAGTTAGATGCGATTTCTAAATGTGAAGCTCAGGATTCAGCTGATTTACGAGGTGCTTAAACGGCGTGGCCCCGCTAGTGGGGCCGTTTCGCCGCCATATCTCATGTGCCCCAGAAGCATATTCAGAAAGGGTGGCGCCTGCAGTGCTGCTGAAGAATGAGGTAAATGAGTTATAAGGGATTGCATGCATTGGGAGTAAGGGATAGAAAAGGCAGTCTCATTGGCTGTTCCTTTTTTAGGCAAGTCCTGGAGGCGGCGATTCGCCCTCGGAATAATGCGCCATTCCTTGGTCTGTAGTGCCTTGGCTGGCTATCTGACTAGTGCCGCTGCTATTCGCGCCTTCTCGTCGCTTCTGCTCGTGCTGGGGCTTAGCTGCCCTCCTGTCAGGTGGTGTTTCGTGGGTTGCTGCCGCTACCGCCGAGTCGCTCGGCGTCTTGCTGCTGCTGTTGGGTGTTTCTGCCTGAGTTGGCTTCCTGCTGCGAGACAGGGAAATGAGAGCAGGGGAAAGGGCATTCATTTTCTGGTGGACTTGCTCGAGGCCCTGAAGCCGAGAGATGCGGGCCACGCGCTGCAGCAGCCACTGCCTCCTGACTGAGTCCCTTGCGGAGCCACACCCCGCTGCCGCCGAGCTCGCTGCTGCTGCTGCAAGCCCCTCCAGCGGCAGCGGAGAAACTCCCACTGGTCTTTCAAATGCAAGAGCGGGTTTGCGTCTTTGCTGCTGCTGTGACTCGCGGCTGCTCGAGCTGTCAACGGCCCCTGCTGCTTCTCCTCCTCCTGCTGTGAAGCTCTGATTGCTGCCCCCACTGTTGCAGCTGGTCGTTTGGATGAAATTTGTGTGGTGCTCTAAGATGTGCTGCTGCAAGGCAGTGGCAGGCTTGCCATGGAAGTGCCCAGCACTCCCCATGGAGGGCGGTGAGTAATTGTGTATGGGGAAGGGAGATGTGAAGCACTTAGGTTTGGCAGCAGTCAGTTCGGCCACCTGTGCCGGAATCCGATCCCCGTACGGAAGCGGAATGAGCCCTTGGAAGGCGCGCCTATCTGTCGTTGGAGCTGCGGCTACTACCGCATCTTCAGCACAATCCTGCTGCTGCAGCAACTGCTGCTGACGGCGCAGGTGCTCCTGTTCCTGGTGAAGTTGATCCAGCTGGTGCTGTAGGTGCTGCAACTGACGCTGTTGTTTGTGCCGCGCAGCTGCCGCATCTAGAGTGTCGCGTGCCTCCGGACGTCTCGGTGCAGAGCTCTTCCTTTCGTGTTGCGCGTCCTGCTGGTGCGGCTCCTGCTGTAAATTGAGCAGCTGGGGCTGGGGGGGCTTCCGCACCAAGGAGGTGAACTGGCTTTCGGTTGGCGATGTTACCTTAGGCGTGTCACTCCCCCAAGGAGCGTCTTGACTCCGTGGCGCGTAGATAGGCGTGTCTTCTGCAAGCCTTTCCCTCAGCTGCTGCTGCAACGCTTCAAGCTGTAAAAGCCTGGTGCCTTGAGCGTCAGAGCTTAAAGGGAAGGCAGACACGGCCGATGACGGCGCCTCGCTGTACATATCACTCGGTATTCTTTGTTGCTGCTGCGGCTGTGTAGCGGCACCAGCACCTCTGAGCTCTGCCCTCGGACTGGGTTTACAAGGATGAGTGGAGATAACGCCTTCGGTAGCACCAGAGGGCCCCTGGGAACCTCCTGCCTCCAACCGGTGCGCTTTTTCGGAAAGGGAGAGATTCAGGGTCTTGACATATTTCAAATCCTGCTTCAAGGCCTCATTGGCTTTGCGGTAAGACTGCAGCATCCATAGCGTACGTAAGATCATTGTACATTCTCAAAACAGTAACGGCAGGAGAAAATTACCCTACCCATCAGAGGCTTTGAGCAAGAGCACCAGCATAAGTAGATTCACTCCTCGCAAGGCAGTGGTGCAACGCGCACCTGTAGGGCTTTTAGATCCTGTTCGTGCGCTTCTGTAGCTGCCTGCTGCTTCTGACGGGCAGCAATAAGGCTTTCTCTGGCTACCAGGAGCTGATCCCGCGCAAAGGCCAGATCTTCTTCCAGGTCCTTTATCCTTATCTGCAGCCACCACAGCAGGTGCATTTGCGGAAACCACAGCAGTAGGCTTTCGCACGGTTGCGCCAAGGTATCATTTCACAGGCATGCAGAAAGGAGCCGCTGGAGAGCTGTAACAGCGCAATCTACTCGAAGGTCCTTCGCCGCTTTGCCGCGCCGGCGTGCGGCATGCAGCACCAGCGCGAGGACGCCACCGTTGACTTCATGAGGACCTCCAAGTGCAGCATCAGATTACCTGGAGTTGTTCTTTTTCAGCACTGTACTTCTCCTTTTCTTCCTGCCTCGTCTTTTGCGTCTCTTCCTGTAGCTTGACAATAGCTTCAAGAGACTCCTGCTGCTGCTGCAGGCGCATCTCTGCCGCGGTGCGGCAGGTCAGGGCGTCCTCCGTTTTTTTAGTCTGAAGCAGCAGGAAGACCAGCGATGGCAGCGGCGAGACAGCTAAGCCACGAGACAAAAATGCTCGCTAAAGGCGATACTGTGCCGCTCTACAGCAGCAGCAGCAGCACTGGCACCAGCAGCAGGGCACCTAGTTGCTGCGTTGCTTACCTGCTCTTTCAGCTGTTGCTGCAGCTCCTCCATCTGCTGCTGCTGTTGGGCTACCTGTTCGTGCTGCTCAGACAACTCCTTCTCAAGTCCTTCACGCCTCTGCAGCAACGCAAGCTGCATAGGGGACTCTTGATGCGGGAGGGCGAGCGCAAGCCACTGCCGGCGCGTCCAGGCAGGTGGCCCGAGCGGCGATGCAAGCGTCACTCTCCAAACGGTCCAATCAGCAGCAGACACAACAAAGCACCCACCTCTTTTTCTTGCTTGAGGGCCTCCTTTGTTTGCTGGAGCTCCCTCTGGGAGGCCAGCAATTGCTGCTGCTGAGCCAGCAAGAAGTCGCCTGCGGGGAGACAGGCACAGACAGCGGTTCAGTGCGTTGCAGCATAAACCCCAAACCTCGAATGGGGAGACAACGCGCCCTTTGGAGCAACAGCAGGAGCAGGAGTGCGCCAGCGGTGTAAAAACTGCGCGCACTGTCTTGTCTTGGAGGCACGCCGCGAGCTGCAGCAGCGGCCGCGGCAAAAGCAGCAGCCGCGTAAAAGGGAGGAGCTCCGGGAGGCCATCCGGGAAATGGAAAAACTCCTGGCACACCCAAAGGGACTCCACCTGGTACTCCCGAGACACCTGGCTGCACGAATGCGCCTTGCGTGGGCTGCTGCCCAGGAGGCGCCGGCGTTGCTCTCCTGAGGTTTTAGCGCACAAACACAAGTTCTTGAAGTGATTCTTTGTAGCCCTTTCAACTCAAGTGTCGCCCGTCAAAGCCCCTTCAACTCGAGTGCAGTGTGTCCACCTGTCGGCAGCGGACTGCGGCGCAACCAGGAGGCTCTCTAAGGCAAGCTAGCTGTTGGTGTGGCTTGCCTTCCTGCGGCACTGGCCGCTACATTTGCCCAAACGTCTTGGCCAGCCGGAGCTGAGGCTGCCGCCCCTGCGGCTTGACTTGGGGCCTCTTTGCTGCTCTTCCGCTTAGAGGCCTTGGCTTTGCCGCGTTTCGACAGCGGCTTGACACCTTCTGCAGCCGCCGTGGCATCCCCGGGGGAACCACTGTTCTGCGCGCCCCCCCCCACCTTGCGGCTCTGCTGCCTCGCAGCAGCTTTCTCCTGCCGCATGTGCAGCTCCATCGCCCTTTGTCTTTGGACCAAGACCTGACGCCAACTCGCCAGCTGGCCTCTTGAGGGGTCTGCTTCTGAATCTGAATCGGATGAGGTGGGGAGGCCCATCGGTCCCACCGGACTCTGCTCGCGAGCACTGCCAGCACTGCTGACGCTGGTGGTATCGCTGCTTGCACTGCTGCGGCGAGGCGTCCAGCCCTGCCGGCGCTGCATGCTGGGAGGGTGGAGATTGCCTCCGTGCTGCCTTGCTGCCTGCAGCAGCAGCTCCTGCTCGGCCGCGACTGCAGCGGCAAATGATGAGTCCTCGTGTCGCTTTCTTGGGGCATGCAGCACGGAGCTCGACGACTGACTGCGAAGCAGTCTGCTCCTTTGCTGCTGCTGGTGCTGCTGTGCGCCTGCCAGGGGACCCCGTGCAGTGGCTGGCGGACGGCGGTGAAGGCGGTGCTGGGGCCCTTCCTCAGATCCTGAAAATGAAGAATAATCCTCCGAGTCCGAGGCCTGATGCAGCGCCGCCATCATTTGACCCCGACTCCCCTGCCTAATGCTGCTGCTCTGGTGCACGCCGCTGTAGGGACGGGCAGCGGCGTAAGAGGGTCTGCGCACTGCCCCTGGCCACGCATGCAGCTCCGCTTTTTGCCGAAGCATCTGCTGGTGAGGCGTGAACGGCTGCTTCGTCTCAGGCGTGCCGCTTACCGGCAATCTGCTGCTGGGGGATTCGACCCGGGCCCTTGCATTAGAAGGACTGTCGTACAGCAATGACGGAGGTATTAGGTCCCCTCCTTCCTCCTCATGTTCTAAAGGAGACGGCGCCCGGGAAGCACTCAAATCTTCCATCTTCCGGATTCCTAATCTTTTCGTGGGCGTATGGTATGACGCCCTCCAGCTATCCTGAGCAGCCGAGGCAGCCCACTGGACTCGGCTGCGCTGGAGCTCGCTTGTGTCAAATGCCAGTGCAATCGCGAAAATTATTTCAAAACTAAATAATTCTTGTATGCTTGAAGAGACGAAGCACAAAGTTCATAGGAACAGAATATAGCGGCTTCGTGGCAGTCTCCCACCCGCCTTCCGCAGGTTTCTAAGCCTCAAGGGAGGCCACGACGACGCGACGGCAAGGGAGGCACGAGTAAACGAGCGCAAGCATACAAAAGGATTGACTACAAATGCAGGACAAAAATCCAAACAAAGCGAATTGAAGCGATGCGTTCATGTGCTGCCCCTGCTGCAATGCAACGATACATGGACAGTAGCCGCCGCGCCCTAGGGGCCTCGTAGATCTAGGGTCCCTCCAGTCGAGTTTTGAAAGAAGAGCCAGACCGATGTTTTTATATTTTCCTAGTCAATAAATAAAATTAATTGGTATCTAATGGAACTGTTAGCTATACAGCAGCCCCTATATTGCCTCCCGCTTAGCCTCAGCAAGGCAGGAGCAAGACACTAAGGCGTTCGGCAGCGGTCTACAATGGCCTGATCGTCAATGCTGCCTTCCCTCACCACCCTGATCCCCCATTTCCAGGTAGAATTTGCTAGTTATGCGTTTGTATGCTCACAAAATGGTCACAATGGTATGAAATTTGGCACACAGGCGCTGGACTATGTGCATTCTAGCAAGACACGCCACTTTCTCGCTCCTTTGAGTAAAGCGCAGGGGAGAAGAGCTAATTCTCCTCACCCTCCCACAATAGACGTCTGCATCTGCTCAGTTATCTATTAGGCATATCTGAGCAAATCCTCGGTGCTGTCCGTAGTACCTCCACCCGACAGGTCTCAAGCGTCGCGTGCGCAGTGTCTTCCTTCCTGCCTTCTTGCTCACATGGCAAGCAACCGGTCCCTCAGTTTTCTCAAGGAGGTTTTCTGGCTCCCGGGAACTAGAAAAGAAGATGCTTCACCCGAAACCAAAGTGCTTCTAGACGAGACGACGGCTACGCGGCACACAAGTGCACGGGCAACCAATAAAGTTTGCAGTGCTCCACCCAGTGGCTCCACATGCGCAAGGGAGGCCACACCCGCGTACGCCACCTGCCAGGCAAACAGGTGGCGCAGAGGCACAGAGTGAGCAGCAGTAGCTGTAGCAGAGAAAGAAGCACTGTGCTGCCTTGTTGGGGACCACTTCGCTCTACAGCCTTGATAAGCCCCACCCGCAAAAGAAAAGCCAGTAGGGACACACCCCCCAACCGCTAGCCAAGCGCTAAACTCAAAAGAAGGAAGCTGAAAGGCAGAGGCGGGCGACAGGCATTGCACCCCTTAATAGCACCTAAGCAAAGCAGAGCCGAAACGCCCCGAAAAGGGGGCCTGCCCCGTCCCGCCGTCCCCTACTACTTCCGTCTAGGATTTTTAAAAAAAACAAAACCAGCGGAGAGGACTCAGTAAGCCCGACTGCCGCTGCACCACCAGCAGCGGACTCCAGGCCTAACCACTGACTGGCAGTGAATACGGCAGCAGCAAGGGCGTGCTGAGCCCCTGCAGAACATGCTGCAACAGTAGGACATCATCTGACTGAGCAACTGCATCAGAACACCGGCTAGGGCATTAATACAGACTGCTGCAGCAGCTGTTTGTCTTTTTAGCCTGCCGATAAAACTGGTAGGAGGTATTCGAGAGGTCCTCACTGCGCTGCATCAAGTCATCCAGTTTTTCGCCCCGCTGCAACAGTTCGTCTATATTTTTGAGCATAACGTCTTTGACCTGAAGAGCAAGGCAGAGAACCTTCTGGCTAGGTACTTACATGTAGACAACATAGGAATCCATGCGTAGCCAAAATTTTCTCAAGCCAGTTTTAATGTGTATAATAAACCGTCGAAAGATCGAGGCCCATGCTCAAGGAATACAAATGAGAGCATTCACACACCATAGTCTTCGCAAGAAGGGCAAAAGGCACCTTATATACAAAAGGTGGAAGTAGAGTCGCAAAGAGAAAATAGGGGAGCTGGGAGGGAATGTAAAGCAGGCCGCGCGCTCTAAAGCAACGCCATTTTCCACATGAAAACCGCGAGGAAGCGGTGGGGGGGGGGAGGGAGAAGGGGAGCAAGGAGGAGGAGCGGCAGTAACAGCACCAGAGAAAGGCAGGTAAAGGGCTCTTGGCACGAACAAGCACTGAATAAAAGCGGGGTAGAACAAAGGTACGAATACAATCCACAGCCGAGGAGTCTGCCGAAAAAGAGGCATCAGCAGCACGCAACGCTGGGGGGCAAGAACCAACCGCAGAGCTAATTTATGACTCAACACTATCATCACCTCCCCAGAAACAAAGCTAGAGCCCCTGCTCACTAGCAACTGCCGGAGACGAGCACAGAGAGAGGCAACGCAAGAGCCATGGGCGACAGACAAAGAATCATCATGAGGCACAAATCCACCACGCAATGGCGGAAGGCCAGAATTGAGGGAAGCGCGAAAGTGGGCTGTTCATGTGTCCTACTTCATCAAGTTCCCGCTGAACCTTTAAAAGCTTGTCTGCTTCCAATGGATTTTGATACTTCTTCAGCATATCTGCACCCTCAGGTAGCATATTGGCTCCTGGGGCGTCTTCTGTGAGGCCCTCCCACTGCCCTGCACATTTCTGTCGAGAATCGCATCAAAAGGCAGAAGGCGGTGGAGCAGGAATATCAGCTTCATGGAAGTAGGCAGATGAGAAGAGATACAGTAGAAAAGCTGCTAGCTGCAGCCCTTGAGCGGTCAGGAAATGGACGAACCAGAAAGACGCCGTCAAGGGGGCAACGAGATACGGCAGCAGACTTCGAGCACAAAGTTACAGGAGGCAGCAGCACTTCAGCGAGGCCTTAATGGGCATCGGAGGGCTAATGGCAGCATGCAAGGAGGCATAGGAGAGGCAGCAGCTGATGAGGGGCACTCAAAAATTGGCAGAAAAAATCCACCATCCCCCATCAGCGTCTACCCTGCTCCTTCATTCTGTAAGGAGGACCGGGCGCAGGAACCCGCACAGAGAAGATCAATCAGCAAAGCTGCAAGCGAAACACACGAGACTGATGGGGGGAAGGGGGGGAAGCGCGCGAGTACATATATATATATATGTGCAGTAGACGGGTGCACGAAGGGATATTTAGACACAGATAGTTGGAAAGGAGGCTTGATAGCAGTGAACAACAGGGCCGAAAGGCATGTCTCTCCGGCGGAAACAGCATGCACACCTCTTGAAAGAGCCTGAGGGCCTCATTGATTAGCCCGAAAGCGACGCGCATGGGATAGCTGACCGAAGAGAGAGCCGTGATGGCCAGTCCACTAGGGTGGCAGTAAACGTGGCAGTGGCCAATTTTGTTTTCGAACTCCACGACTTGCCGCCGTCCAAGCGGGGTTCTCGCGGCGATGAGTCTGCATTGCAGAGGTACACAAGTGAATGATGGGCAGGCAGATGGGATACGCGCAAGCGCCGAGACCCCTGTGGTATCAGGGCGTGCAGTGGAGAAGATACATTCGTTCTTGCAGAGTCCCCGAATACGTATCTTTGCTGGCCACTCTGGAGGAGACATGGGGGTAAAGACGGGAGAGGGTTTGAAGAGAGGCAGTGGGAGCGGCGAGCGGCTCATGGGCCACTGCACGGATGCAGCGCTCGCGCCCCCTAACGCGTGTATATAGCCCTCATATGCTGGATGGGGAAGGGAAGCGACGGTTATAGGCCTTGATACAGTGCGTGCGAGAGGTACCTGGAGTGGAAGATGATGTGCTCCTTCATGGTGGACCTGTGGAAGAAGGGGAAGGATGATACATCGACGGCGGCGGAGAGGAGCAATGGGCGCTCGCTGTGCCACTTGAAAACAAGGAGGGAGTACAGTGCAATTTTGCCACCTTCAGCTGGTACTCCCCTCCCGCCGCCAGATACGCTGCCACTCCCGCTGCTCATTGTCCGCAAGCACACCCTCCACTGCACTCTTACCACTGCTGCTGTCTTAAATCTCTTTCTATGGGGATATTCGAGTAAATAAGCCAAAACCCCAGAGCCCAAGGCAAAACACAGCGGTTACTGCCCGTAGCCGTCCATCCGAGCTCGCCTGTGGAAGATCAGGCAGACGCGGCCGTCGTTGCCGGCCCTTGCAGCTTTTTAAAATCCATGGACTTACTTTAATGCCCAGTTCTGAAATAGAATCATCCGATTTTAGTCCCCTCTGACCCTTCGAAACACAGAAACACCCCGAAAAGCTCTGCGCATGCTCTTGCCTAAGATGCACCGACGACCCGCGTACCAGAACGCCGTCCGCTGGGCAAGGGCCCCCTCGTAGCCAAGGCCGCTGTCTAGCAACTCATCTTTCTGCCATCAGACAGGCTCAATTTGCATCGCTTTTGTCTGTTGCAAATAGCACCCATCAGCTCCAGAGCTTCCAGCCGACCCTTTTCGGTAGCAGTGCTCCGCATTCTGCTATACGCACCGCTCTCGGTATTTATACCCGTTTTGGGCCCCAACTCAGTTCGACAGTCCAGCTCCTCTGTAAAAGCAGCCGAGTTGACACACTGCGAGGAGTAATTTGATGTGCTGCTTAGCTCACTACCCTACTGGACGGCAATACGACTGCCCCTTCAAAGTACGCGGCGATTTCTAAAAAAAAGGATAACACCTTTCTCCTCTGTGCTTGACCCCCCATCATAGAGTCTGTGAAGGGCGATTTATATGCTTGCTTAGCCTGTAGGGCATGGCGTTCCCTGTGGGACGGTTTGCCTCCACCGTGTGTGGCGTCCTTCACTTCTGATTGTTAGCACTGCTGCTGGCAGTACGCTCACATTTTTGTCTTCTGCTGGCTGCTATCCTTGGCGCTTCTGAAGCCACTAATGTACCATCTACGGGCTAAGCGTGTCCCTATTAGTATTCTGGGCTTACTTAGACGTACACACTTGCTACTACACGTCACATTTAACTGAGGTAGTGAGCAATTACCCAATTGGTTAGTCTGTCGATATACCTTATATATTGCACAGTACTAATTGTTCGATACAAGAGGAGGCACTGTTCCGCGCATATGCGCGACATGCTATGTGCAACAATCTGTCAGTGCTTGGTTGGAGAGCATAGAGGGTGCAGCTACGCGAGCCCTAGCTGGCTCTCTCCCGACGCTGGCAGGGGAACGATGAGTTTAATTGGGGCCATTCTCAACAACTTTCTATTGAACACGCATTGAATCTGGAGGTAAGCTGACTTCTTACAGAGACCTTGTAGTACAGTTGGTAGCACTGCGTGGTTCCATGCAGCTATTCCCCTCCCATCTAATGGCTTTAAGTGCAAAGAGATCTCAGCTTTCGGTAAAACATTTTTCCGAGCTGGATTAAGCTATTTAGTATCCTGATTACTTGATGGTATTTGGCAGCAGCCTGAAAAGAAAACCCTGTGGTAGTGGGAGTAGGCGGTGGCCCAACACCTATTGGGGAAGCAGAGGCCGGCACGCAAGCTGATGTAAGCACATTAGCTCCACAGCTGGTAAATGGCCATGCTCGTAACCCATAAAATGGTCGTGGACGCGTCGATATGGCTAGGTCAACAAAAAAATACGACGGCCGTCAGAATGGGCAACACTGGCAGCTTGCACTTGCCCGTTGGAGATGTGCCTTGCTTTTTACCCTGCAGCTGAAAGAGAATAAATGCTTTTTGCTTCATATTTATTAAAGGTAGAAGGACTTAAATGGTGGCTCTACTTATGCAGAGGAGGTTGTCTGCGTGCAGGGATTACTACTGGTAAAGCTTTTATACACTCCCCAGCCGATCGATATTTTCCGAGATCAACTCAAAAGCAAGCTTTGATAAAATTGAGTAATAGCAAGTAGAAAAATCTATCAATAGCTTGCTATAAACAAAACAATTGCAAACTAGACGAACAGCCACTATAGCTGTGGTTTAGCTCTGTCTACCCGAAGTTTCTCGTCAGCTGGTCGCAGGATAATCTAGGAGCCAATCATTGGGGCTTTCACAAATGATCAACCAATCGAGGTTTTAAAAGATTATGAGCGCACATCGTGCGTGTTTGGCTATAGGGCAAGGGGCAAATAGAGATTCAGAATCTATGGATAGCGGGTTTAACCAGCTCTAGCCAACAGTCTAGGACAATCTAGAGAAAACAAGCAGGAACCTCCCGTAATCAATGCAGCCTAGGCAGCCCTTAATAACGAGACGGCCTGATATAGCCTAAAGCAAAACAGGGAATGTATCGCCTCTATATCCTAGCTTCACTCCGCAGTGCCCCTTTCCCAAAATACATCATTTTTTTTCGAGCAATAACGGCATTCGCGTTACACATATGCCCATTCTATCGCTTGCTACAGCTCTATCCCAGCTCACAAATTCGCCCAATTATTCAAAAATTGCGCCGAGAAGCTTCATAGCTTCTTCGGATGCATCAGTTCGCACGGGAATAGGAGGCTTCTTAGTGCGTTCTGGCTTGCTTCTATGACCCCAATACACAGCCACCACAGCGTAGCCACTACGAACCACCCTGAGGCCGCTAAACCGACCTATCATACCTAATGCGGCCTTGCAATATATTTGCCACTCTGTGCTTCCAAAGGCCCAGTTGGTTAGCTTGATGTTCCTTCCTGAGCTGAGTGGGCTTCTATAACGACAGCAGACTTGCCAGCTCGGTGCTCTCCCGCAACTCCAATCCTCACCGAGAAGCTTCCAATCAATCAAGGTCTCGACCTGATGGTCCGAGGTAAGCAGCTATCGGTACCAGAGAAGGAATTGAGAGAAAAGCTGGCTGGTGCACGCGAATGTATGTGCAAAGCTCACGAGAGACAATCAGGGAACCATGAAAAGCGGTGGCCGGATGTTAGTTTGGGGCTGGAGATTGTTTCTCGTTAGTGGGCAGGTTTATGTGGTGCACAAATAGTAAACAGACAAAGAAGGCTGCCGCAAGGTGGCTAGGATCATTTACAGTTTTGAAGAATCAGTGCTCTCCGTACTCGATCGATTTTCCACAGACTTAAGGACGCCATGGAACAATACATGTGGGCTTTTTAAAGAGGCATCAAGCTCCCTAAATCATTCGTGGACTTTGCTGCGCAGGCATGCTACCCGTATGGGGGCGGCCGATCGACAGGATCCACAGATGTTCCAGATTCTAGGACTGCTGAGCGGTGAGGGTACTCTAGAGGAGGATTTCTCGTGACATGGCAGTGGAGGGCACCAGCTGTAAAATTTCACGGAGAAGCAGTTGCAAGTTTCGTTACTTGCGTCAAAAACGAATTTGCGGCTTTTTGATTAGCAATATTAATCGCCATGGGCTGGATTCCTCGCGTTCCTTGTAATTTGTCCCTCCCTTGTGCATGCTCTGTCTGAATTTGCTGCCCCCAGCTATAAGTATTGCTTCAGAAGTTATGCGCTATTATTGATCAGAGGCTCTCTACACTGAGCCTTATGCGCAGGCGCTCCCAGATATGTTTTCCCCGTGCGCTAAATGCTATGTGCGACTAGTTGTGAATGCTCGGCCTGCTGGGAGGGTGCGCCGAAAGGAGCTCTAGTTGTCCTCTTTCCTCGCGTCGGGAACTATAAAGAGTGCGAGTAGGGGCGGGTAGGGCTACTTTAAAGACTGGACACACTCAATGACTTCATATTGGGTAAGTATTGAATACGGAGGTAACCGTCTCCCTGCGAAGACCTTATACAAAGAGTTACGAGAATGACTTGAGATTGGCACATGGGCTACCGCACGATCTGGGATAGCCCCTGAAACCCCAAAGGACCCGATCGTTCATTAATCAGGCGGAGCGACGAGTCGGCGGGTTTCCTGAGAATGGATCATACAAAAACCACAGTACTGCCGACTTCAGTACAAGGTACCACTGAACTCCATGGCACCCGCCACCACACGCATCGCAGCCTCCGACCCGCAGTTGCCATTCAAAAACGTCCTGGTGGTGCCTCTTCAAACCCTTTTTATTAGAACAAAGGAGAATTACGCCATTAAAGAAAGGAGGGGAAGGAACTCTAGACGGGCGCACACGCAGGCAGCGGCAGGCTACAAACCAAGGATCCCCAGCCTTCTCACCTGTTCTTCCTGTTGAGCCTGTACACTCGCGTACTTTTGCACAATGAGCTGTTTTTTCTTCTCCAGTAGCAAACGCGCGATCTCTGCGTCCGTTGGAAGGTCTACATAAACCCGAAACTTTTTGCTGGAGCTGCTGTTGTTGTCCTGCTGTGACACAGACGCGCATGCACACGGACAGTGCACACTTGATGGCACGGTTGTAACAGGAAGAGTAACAACTCTTTAATTTTGGCAACAAGCACCTTAGAGGGAGCCTCTGGGATAGGCTGATGGGAGCGCCGCATGCAGAGCAGCACATGGCCACTGCAAACGTTCTGGTTTCTACCTGGTCGTCTTTTTTATGCTTAGCCGTTGTCCTTTCCCTCTCAGCTGCGGCGGCAATTCCTACAGCAACATCTGCTGCTGATGCTGCCCCGACGCGTTCTAGCAATTCCTGTTGCTGTTTCAATTCCTCTTGCTGTTCCTGATGCCATAACTGCTCCTGCTGCTGCTCGGCAAGTAGCAAGTCTTCATTCTCCTTCAGCAAGTGCACAATGCAGACAAAGGGCTGCACATGCAAACGCGTTGGTGGCGCTGTCGCAACGAGTCCACCTTGATATACACTCCAAAACCCAGATCCAGAGGTAGCCACGCCCTCCTCCCCGGGAAAGTAAGCATAGACAGAGCCCACGCATTACAACCGCATGCCCTGCGCTTGCACTGTGCAGGTCGGTAGAAACAGAATACATGCTCAAGGCCTGCAAACATCTCCGATCTACAAAGCTCCTCCAAAGCCCCCTAACACCCACAGGGTCAACTGATACCCCTAGAACCTGGCATTAACAACAAAAGGTCAGCACGACAACACTAACACCGCTTTGCTCTGCAGGTGGCTCCAGAAATAGGCATCAATCCATGCTCATAACAAGAGGCAGTGAGTGATCAAAAAGAACCGAAACAGCGATAGGCAAAGACAGCCCTATTCATAAGTGACCTATACGTGAAGGCCCCTCGCACGACTCTGCCCCTCTGTGGCGCGCATTCCCTGTCTTCCCTTCTGACAAAGCCTCAGCGAAAGAAACAGCGAACGCGGACTGATGCACTCTAGACAACGACCCCAAAAGCTCAAAGACTATGCGTCTCGGGTGGGCCACGCCGACGCTGACTCTCTGACGGATACAGCCCCTCTCAAACTTGCTATCTCCTAACAGCTCTCAACGGCCTTTTAGTGCCCCAGACGTGTGTGTTCCCCAGGTGACTCTATTCATTCCCTGTGAAACCGACTTCAACCCCTCTCGTTGTGATTTACGGTGCCTACAGGCGCTTTCTCGCCTCTAAAAAACCTTGCAAGCGCCCCCCACATGCCAAATAGCCCACAAGACCCTCACCCCCTTTGAGAACCCTCTGAAGTTCTGTGAACTACTTCCACTAATACCACGCTCCTGGTTTACGTGCCGAATGTCTCCTCAATGGTCGGGATGTTACGGACTTCGTCTCTCCAACCAAAGTAATCCGGAGTTATCCGCCTCAAGAGCTGTGCACGAGTCTTCCTGGGCTCGTTTACTTCCTCAGCCTTTGCAGCAAACAGTTCCCGCACGCCCTGAGCAGCAGACAAGACGCAGTAGCACCAGAGGCACCAGTACCCACACTATCGACAGGTGAAGCAAACCTGCACATCTGACAGCAGACAGCGCAACCCCTCCCCCCTCTGCACGCGCTGCGGCAAACCGATTCCCCCCCGCCACCGACACACAGCAGAACCCTCTGCAGCAAAGCGACCCCACGCACGCTGCAGCTGCACCCCAAAGGCTCAACAAGAGAGGAGGCAGTAGCCGGACCGCATCCAGCACAGACATCTTGGGGATCGCAGAGCAGGCGCTTACGGGAAGTTCCTTTGCTGCTCCAAAGTAATAATAATCGCCTCCAGCAGCCGCAACCCCGCTGAGAGACAACGCGTCCGAAGCCGTTGAGTAATCTGCACCTCCAAGCTGCAGCACAAGCGCGGAAGAATACGACCCGCAAGTTCGACCGCATAGCCCTGGTGACAACAGCATCGAGACGCCTTTCTGCGCTTCCCTTGCTGGCAGCGCCACTAAAGGGCACGAAGCCGTGTAATACAGAGTCAATCAATTTACGCAAAAGCAACGTGACTAGCAAGACGGCTAAAGGACGGCCCCAGCAACCCTAGTGCTCCTCCTCGCTCGTGCAAGCAGCAAAGGTTCCAGCAAGCAGCAGAGGCTCAAGCAAGCAGCGAAGACAGTCAGGGGCAACGGGAGCACACAAACACACACACACACACACACACTAAGCTCAACAGTCGTCAAGGCAGAAGCAGCAACAACCTAGCGGCACAATTACTCCACGTACTTCTTTGATACGATATTCCCAGCGTCGCTTCACTCTGAGCTTCTTGTTGATCTCATCGTTCAAGTCCCTGATGCGATGTTCACCCAGAGAGGCATCCTGAATCATAGAAATACCCCTGCCGATCTCCCGCACCAGCTGGCTCCGCCTGTAGCAGCAAAACTGACAGCAGCTTCGACGTGTGGAAATATGGCGCTGCCACCGCCGTGCGCAGCGCAGGCAGTCCATACAGCAACATTCAAACAAAGTGACAGCCACCCACGTTGACTGATAGACATGCCGCCTACAGCCTGATATCCCTTCTATACTGCACCAGTACGCTGGAATAAGCGGAGTTGCATTGCCACCCGTCACACTGCAGCAGCTTTCACGGAAGGGGGAATGCAGCGCAGCAGCACTCAAAGCACAACCACAGCACAGAAACATCCAGACGCTGCAGTACACAAGGAAGGTCCTGCAACTGAAGCGTCGGCAGATGCACCGAAGCGCAAAGGCGGAAGCAGCAATAGTATCCTCATCGTACCACTGTGTGGCCCTCTCGATATCATCGCATTCCTCTGGAATACACGGCCCCAAAGCCTTCTGCTGGCCACCCTTGAGAACGGCATTCTTCACCGCCAGCCACTTGTTAAGGACTGCATTCGCCCTCTCTGCATTGCGCGCCATTCTTGATTGTTACTTGCCACACACACTGTCTGCTGCTGCTGCCCTGGCCGCTCCTACCTTCTGCAGCTCCTCCTCCAGCTACCGGCGCTTGCGCACCCGCAGTTGTTGCCTCTCACGCGGGCTCGCTCCTGCTGTCACCCTTCTTCTTCTTCACGGTGGTCGCCTAGTCGCAGACTTTGCGCTAGAGGCGCAAAAGGAACTGACTGGGCGAAGCAAGAAAAGCTGCAGTGGCTGCTCCTCGAGAAAGAGTAGGAGAGCTGCCTTTGAACACACACGCCAAAATTCAACGACTCACAGCACAGGCAACAGCCGCTCAAGCGGCTCTTGCTGCTGCTCGCCTTGCAGCTGCAGAGCGCTTTGCTGCCCGAGCGCAAGGCGGGAGGTATTGACTCTGCCGCGTCTCTATGCACGAAACACCGTGAATACTGAGATTTAAGTCAAGAAGGGCACAATGTCGTGTTGTTTGATAACCTCAACCGCAGCATCCTTGCAACGGCCGCTGGGGCTTGCATGCGCAGACTTCGTACTAACGGGCTTTCACAGAAGGTCTTCAGCAGAATCCATCCAGTTGTTATTGCTGCTAACATCTAAAGTGGAAGCACTATTAAGCTTTCTCTGTTTTCTTTGCTCAGACAACCTACAGGCAAGGCCCTCGAAAGGGATTTCGGCAACCGTGCGGTCGCTGGGGTGCGCTCAGTGCAGTTGCGTATAGTGACTTCCAGTGCGTTCCAAAAGTTTACCGGTTTAAGACCACATGTACATGTGTATGGCTATGCACATTGGCTCCGCAAGCCCAACGTCGCCTTCATAGCGGGAAATGATAGTCCATGGCTGCACAGTCCTAGGCCTAGTTCCACCCTCCACGCGGACTGCACACTGCTCAAAACATCCCCACCAGTTTGTGTGTATGAAATGTGAGCTTCACACTTGCTGTGCTCAAAAACAAATCTGTAGGCATTGAGCCTGCAGATGCTGAGCGTTGCACACACAAACCAGGGAACCAAAGCCTACCCTAAAATGCCTTCTTCGAGGCTGCACTGAGGCTGATAATTATTCAAAAGGCAAGAAAATTTCGAATAGATTCCTGTTAGGAATCGGGTGTACCAGTGTCTCCTAAGAGTGCGGCTTACCTTTATCCTGTAGTAGTTCCTCAAACTCCTGCGGGGACAGCATTCGCCAGACCTCCACCGTTGAACATCTCTGGATGGTCACTGATTTTTCACAAAAGCGGAAGGACTTCTGCTGGTCAGTGCAAAGTCAGCATAGAGAACCTTTTGGCACGTTTCGCTAGCCCACACGATACCAGAGCCATCCTGTACTCACAAGTGCTGTCGGACAACTGAAAGTCCCGAATCCTTTCAGCCATCTAGCCCTTCTCTAAGAGCACTCACTAGGGAGGTACAGCATGGGGCGTACCCTTGTCCAAACATCACGATGCTGTGTGTAGCATGGGTTGCATGTTGATCGTCGTATGAATTTTCACAGTGGGTGCCTGTCATCTGGGGTATATCAAACAAAAAGTCTGCCCTATCAGCATCCATGATATAATCCTGCGAATACAGTAGCGCAGCGACACCGATTCGCCTTTCGAATGAGCTATCTCTACTGGGCGATTGGCGCAGCAATCAAAAAGCCGCAAATTTTTCCTCCCGCAGCAGCGAAACACGCATCCGCTCCTCCGTAAAATTCTACAGCTGGCGTTCTCCATCGCCATTTCACGAGAAATTCTCCTCTAGGGTACCCTCACCGCTCAGCATTCCTAGAATCTAAAACATCTGTGGATCCTGTCGATCGGCCGCCCCCATACGGGTAGCATGCCTGCGCAGCAAAGTCCACGAATGATTTAGGGAGCTTGATGCCTCTTTAAAAAGCCCACATGTATTGTTCCATGGCGTCCTTAAGTCTGTGAAAAATCGATCGAGTACGGAGAGCACTGATTCTTCAAAACTGTAAATGATCCTAGCCACCTTGCGGCAGCCTTCTTTGTCTAATTGCTATTTGTGCACCACATAAACCTGCCCACTAACGAGAAACAATCTCCAGCCCCAAACTAACATCCGGCCACCGCTTTTCATGGTTCCCTGATTGTCCCTCGTGAGCTTTGCACATACATTCGCGTGCACCAGCCAGCTTTTCTCTCAATTCCTTCTCTGGTACCGATAGCTGCTTACCTCGGACCATCAGGTCGAGACCTTGATCGATTGGAAGCTTCTCGGTGAGGATTGGAGTTGCGGGAGAGCACCGAGCTGGCAAGTCTGCTGTCGTTATAGAAGCCCACTCAGCTCAGGAAGGAACATCAAGTTAAGCGACTGGGCCTTTGGAAGCACAGAGTGGCAAATATATTGCAAGGCCGCATTAGGTATGTTAGGTCGGTTTAACGGCCTCAGGGTGGTTCGTAGTGGCTACGTTGTGGTGGCTGTGTATTGGGGTCATAGAAGCAAGCCAGAACGCACTAAGAAGCCTCCTATTCCCGTGCGAACTGATGCATCCGAAGAATCTATGAAGCTTCTCGGCGCAATTTTTGAATGATTGGGTGAATTTGTGAGCTGGAATAGAGCTGTAGCAAGCGATAGAATGGGCACATATGCTGAGTCTTTTGGCAATGACGTAGAAGCTACCCTGACCCTTCTCTTCCGTTATTCCAACAAAAGGATCCATAATCAAATCAGTTCAAGCCGTTCAGGATCCGTAGAGATTTGCAAACGGCTGAGCTTGGGCGAGTCTAAAACTCATTTGCTAAAAACGTCGGTATGTGAGTTCATATTTCTCTGCCGCGGGCAGCATCCCAAGCCGGCAGGACGGTGAGAACTTTTCTGTTGTAGCGGGAAAGTCATTATGACCGGAGAGTAAATTATTATGTTGTTTGGGAAAGGCCACTGCGGAGTCCTGTCGGATTGTACAAACGATGGAACCTTGCTCTGTTTTGATTCTCAGCATTTTATTCCATATCTGGATATGTTCCACCCTTCTGCTGTACTAGATTTTGGCAATAGTATCAGATGCATGGATATCAAAGAACACGACTTACTCAGCTCAAAATAAGCCATTAGTCATCACAGACAAGAAGCGTTGCTTTGCACACGAGTAAATTGCTTGGACCTCGCGAGAGCGCGTCGGATACCATTTGGGTAGTTTCCTGAACATGCTTCAGTGCAACGTCGTACCGCAGAAGGCACTCAAGCCAGCAAACAACTATAGGATGGCGAAAGATCTGGAAACTGTTCTATAGGTACATTAAAAGCTTATGATCAATCTGGGCACTAAATTGAGCACATATAGTAGCGGCATTCCTCACACCGCACCACACCCCATGAAGTTCATTTTCCTGTACTGGATACCACTGCTCGGTTTCGGTGAACCAATCAGAATGACAAGCAATAAGTCAGTGTTTTAAAGAGCCCGTGGCCTCTTGGGGAAGAATTACACTCACTGATACGTCACCAGCGTCGGCTGCTAAGAAGTAATGAAGCTCACGAAACTTCCAAGCCACAAATGATCCCATGAAACCCTGTGTGCGTGTACACCCCAATGCCACACAACAGCCAGAGCCCACTGCGTAGATGCCTAAGTGCAGCTGAACGTTTCAGTTGAAGACTGGGGCGTCCATGTAGATAGCCATTCACCCCTGCTTGTTTGGCCCGAAGTTCCCATTAATTTGCCGTTATAGTCTAATTGAGACCTTGACAGATCCTAGAGGAACACAGGTAGTTGAAACTTCGGTTTGTGGCTGTCATTAAGGGGAAAGGGGATTGTAAGCAAGAGTTGAAAAATCAAGTGTTGTGTAGAGTGTTAAAATGCGTAACTTGACAAGAAATTTGCCGAAACGAGGCACAGGGAGCTCCTACTTAATACTGATGCTTCCAGCAGCTTAAAGCTGACGCACACACGCCACGTTCCGTCCTTTTTGAGCACCAGCAGCACTGGATTTTACCCCAAAGTGATGATCAATGCTTGCACTTAGCCATTACCAACAATTGAGTTGTCTTCCGCTGAGTCTCACCTTCATGCTGTAAGGGATTCAGATACCGCAGAACATAGCTTGGGGCGGACTCGGGGATTAGCTCAATACGGTGCGGTGGATAGCCAGCAGGTGGCCAGACTGCTGCAAGCCCTACATTATTCGGCACATCTGCCAGCCCTTCCTTTATATTTGCACGTTCCTGATCTTTTTCGACCGAATGTTTGATAGAAGCGTCTGCTAATGTAGTGGTTAGAGAGCCACTAAGATGGAATGGTCTTTTAGACCCACCGTCTCTTACAGCTTTGTGAAACCACCCGCATGAGTACTCTACATTACCTTGCGTGGGTATTGGCCTAATTTTGCTCGCCATCCATGAATAAAATGAGTGTTTTCAAGGAGACCAGGACCAGCTTTTTGTAAGAGATTCCCGACGCACCAACGTCCACATCGCGCAGCTGTAGTGGCACGCGCACCAACATGAGTCCCCCATGGGATCCCTAGGGGTATGTCATACAGACAGGCCCTGCATGGAAGTCTCCGAAAGCTCTGGTAGGATAAAATTTTAACTTTAAATGAGATTTGACTGCCACAGCTCTGCACATCCTTGAATTCTGTCGCCCGTCAGCAAGCCTGAGTCGTAGGAAATGTGCTAACGTGATTAGGCAGACTACACTCCTGTACCGCATCCTCCGTATCGAATATATTCCATGTCCATTCTTGACTAAGCGAAGCAATGGTTGACCATTAATGTGAAATCCACCCCAGAGTTAGCTCGGACTAAGCGTAGCAATTGTTGGCCATTAACGTGAGCTTCACCCCAGATTTGGCTCGTGATGGGTATCCAACTGTGGCTTTCTGCTCTGTAGCCGTCTTCACTGTTTTGCAGCCTGCGTGGCGGGAACTTTGTACCCTACACAAGCCTTGTTAGCTCGTCAGACAGTCTGATTCCGCTGGGGCCCGCTGCTTTTGTTCGAGTCTTTGCCTTTTTGCACGCGCTTTCAGTTTTGCATTGTTACCCAATCTCCCGCACCAAAGCAGACGCGTTGTTAGGAGGCTTTCTAGGGCTCCATAAAAGCGCGAAATCTTCCTGGCTTCTTTTCTCGTTGACCTTAGACAGCAGGCTGGGGCCGCTTCAAGGAGTCCTGTCATTCAGAGATTCTAGTCCCTATTGATCTTTTCCTTAGAACCAGGAGCATAAACCGTGCTCATTCGCCCCCCGACTCGCGAATAGTCCATCAATTGTGGAATCTCAGCAGGTCAGCTGTTCGATCGCTGAACCGCTAGCCATCACGTAGCCGTCTGACGTGGCACTCGGTGTAGACATGAGATAATCCAGTAACAAAGCAGCTATGCTGTGGCTGCTGCAGATCAAGCTCTCATTTTTTAAAACATTAGGTTCTCCACACATTCCTTTAGTGGAGCTTACTGTACTATCGCAAAGCTTGTTATTGAGCTGACCAAGGTATAAACTGATGGTCGAGGCCTTGTATGCAGGCCTGAACTGTAGGAGTCCCCGCAGGCAAGCGACTACGTCTTCATGGAAAGAGTCACAACTTAGGTATTTTCTCCCCAGTGAACAGGACACAAGAAGTAGTGGTTTCTCTTCATCTGCGGGGTTCATAGCAAGGTACATCTTCAATCAGCTGATGGAAATCCTCGAGTACTCCTTCAGCCTTACGGCGTCACGCTCTTCTGGTCAGTACGACGTCGACGTATACATAAGTACCTTTATAAGCTGGCAAATCAAGCCTTCCAACCAACTGTCAGCTTGCAAACCAGTCTCCGCTGCCCTGACAGGCGTTGCGCCGTCGTTTACTTCCATCGCCAGAGAGTGCATTTAGGCTGTTGCCAAAAAATCATAATTGAACTATCAAATAACGTGATTAAGCAAATGGGATGTTGTAGGACAACCTGATATCCCCCTGCATCCACAGCCAGTGGATCAGCAGAGTAAAGCTGCATGGAGCCATGTGGTGCCACCAGTTGTAGCGCTCCAACCAAGGTCACCGTAGAAAGACACTTACCTCTTGACTAAATGAAAAAAAAGCTTGAATGCTTGCCAGAATGAACATTAGCCTTCCTCTGCCTATGCTCTTCATAATACATGACATGAGGGGACTGGGAATCCTCGGGTGCACGTAGCTGCACCCTTTAAGCCATCCGAGCATTCACAGCTAGTTGCACATTACATTTAGCCCCCACGCACACCTTCAACCTTTCGTATCGAGCCGACAGCACTCCCCAATAAACATTAAGTACGGATGAACAAACGAGCTAAGTCGCTTGCTTTCTGACTCTTGGTTTGCTATAGCTAGTGTAGTAGAAAGTGTTGAAGCGTTGCCCGCTACAGCAATAAGCGGTGAAGTAGCGCCAAGAATGAAGGCCTCTACCCCACGTGGCTCCAGCTTAAGAGCCCATAGCACCGCAGAGCGTCAGTATCTCCACTTTGATTGAGATATAGATTCAATGCAACAACTAGGACTTAAGACTTCTGAGACTCCAGACGCCAGGTAATCCTACGGAGAGCCAATGCCGCTATGGAGGCCAGAAGAAAACTAGGGAGTACACCTTATGCAAAACATCTAGGTCACCATACACCAGCTAGGAGGCGGGTATTTCCTAGGAAGGGACGAGAAGGCTCTCAGGCCAGGCAAATAGCATAGACCTCGATGGCAGCAGCGACCAGACACGCGCCACCACGCAAGCAACTCCTTAGTGTCCCTGAAATTGAACTACAGCAAGACAGAGGGTACTCATGTGTGCCAATAGCACTTGTGCCAGGTTTGGAGTGGCCAGTAATTGAGCAGCCAGAAGGGTTTCAGCTCGTGCCTTTGCCCCTCGACCGGTGGTAGGTAACCGGCATGTGGGTTGAAGAGGAGCTCCTACTGTGCTCTTGCATCTCAACACCTATTGTATATAAATTAAATGCGTTTTTAAGGAATGGGAGCTGAGTGTAATTGGGATGTTGGGCCTCTGAGGGAGATGCGTGCTGCCGTACCGTAATCGCCTGAGGCATGCCATTGACTCCTGGTACTCCGATGGCTCGCGTGGCAGCGGATCCTCAAGCTAGGTACGAAGTCTGAAGCTTTTGCCACACTCTTTATCCTAATCTTGTTAGGTTCTGGTTTTCCTTTTTGCTTTCAATCGAGACGGCAGCAGCAGGACCCATAAAAGCCTACACGAGTCCAGGCCCGTGCCCGGTCATCCTGCCGTCGGTGTAGGCAGTCCCCGTCCATTGCAACCGCGAATGTTTTGGTTCAACCTTCTTTGAATTTCAAGTAACTAATATACATTCCTGCAGCGGGCTGCCAACCTCTGGTTCTCCGAATCACAATTCCCCCACCCCCTCACGAATTTCGAGGAGTACCCCACTACATCGATTTGCTGCTGTGAAGTAAGCCTCCAGAGAATCTTCCCACCGCTGGTTTTCTCCTTTGTAATTCGGGCTTCCGGCAGGTCTGTGTGCTTGTTACGGGGGAGGTAACTTGGAGAACTGGGAGGATTCGCTGCCGGTGCACCCATACCACCGTGAGAACCACACGTGGCACTGCCCATTTTTTTCTACTGCAGCGGGCGCATCCAAGGCGGTTTGTAAAGACTTTATGGGCCCTTTGTGACGTATATTAAGTCAGTCTTAGTCCGTTAAGGGACCAGGAGGCCCAGTGGCAGCAGTGTCACGGCTCGGAGCATCAGCAAGAGCAGCGACACGCTCACCAGGATGGGGGCGAGCTGTACACTTCCGCTGGCCAGGCATCAATCCCGTGCGATCTCTCGGGAGCGGCAGCTACGAATCCATAATCGGTCGTCACGGCTCAGCAGCAGCAGCACTTCTCATCGGCGCAGCAACAGCCCGCTAAGTAAACAAAGCAGCTCTATGAAATTTCGGATTCCCCAGAGAGTTCCACTTCCGACGGGCGTATTCATCAGCAGGAAACCCAGTGAACTGCGAGTCTTCTGACACGCCAGCAGCAAGCCACAGCCTCTACAGGAGTAGGGCAGCAATGTATCTACCGAATATTGCGAGAGACGCCGAGGAAGGAGAAACGTGCACCATTCCAGCCCCCACTCCGGCTGCCAGCAACAGATGCATTATACAATGCCAGCACAGACGCAAAGAGGGTTTCTTAGAGTGTATATATGCCCAGCAGGAGGACGAGACGAGGCCTGGCTGCTCCTCTTCGGCACCAAATCACGGCCAAGAGGTCTAGCCACCGGTGGATTCGTCGCGGCTGCTGCCGTTGTTGTCGCCGCTGTCGAGGAGACTCGGACTTGCCTCTTCGATTGCGTGGCGCTGCTGACTGCCGGCTGGAGATACTGAAAGAAGCTTCGAGGCACCAGGGGGAGGCAGTGCAAGTTGCTTGACATTATGGCAGGTCAGCTGCAACAGCTTCTGCCGCTGTGCCCACCGCTCCAAAGGAGGTTTCCACGTCTGCATTCCGGTAGTTCCCGCAATCACAGCAGATGCTCTTTCTCCCCATACTACAACCAACCAGACGGCTAGACAATTTCAGCAGCGACACGGCGGCCAAGGCGGAAAGGGATGAGACAAGCAGCAGCAGCAGCTACAGTAGGAAGCACACACGTGTGGGAATAACGAGATACATGGGCAGCAGCAGGAAGTGCAGCCCTAGCCACAGCAAGCCACGCCACCAGTCGTTGGCACCAAAGCTGTGCAGAGAGGACCAGTAACAAACTGCAACGCTGAAGCACGCGACAGCCCTGTGCTCCTACGACATCCCTGCTTCACCGTTTATTTGCAACAGCAAAAGTGAGCAACAGCGGCAGCGGCAGGCATTCGACCGCCGTCTGTGCTTACGTATGGCGTAAACTCGGGTCTGCATTCTTCCGGAACGATCTCCGAAACGTTGCTTCTAAAGGACCACTTGGCCGTCTTATGCCGCCGCGCTTTTATGCGCCGCAACTTCTCCTCGTAGGACGCGGCGATCGGACGAAACCAGCTGCAAGGCGGATGGAAGATGCCACAGCGGAAACGCGCAAGCCATAATAGTCGTGAGGGAGTAAATACGTGGGGAAGAAGGGGGGTTCACGCGCGGCGAGCCTGTGTGTGCGCTAGCTGTTCCTGCGCGTGCTGGCAGAAACAGTCAGTCGCTTCCGCATCACAACGGGATGACTCCCATCCGCGCGTGCTTGCTCCGTGTCTTTCGAGACCTCGCGCAGAGGCAACAAGCGGAGCAGGCATGACGCGCATTACCTGTCTGGCCAGTGTGTCCACGCATCTCCGGGTGCAGTCAGCTCGTCGATTTTGAGTCCTGTGGCTCTCGATATGGTCTTTCTGCTTTGCAGCTGCTGCAAGGCTCGCATGAGGGCTTTGCTGCGGCTGAACCAGCGACTGCGGGAAGAAGGCCCTGCAAACGTCACCCTGCAGTTGTCTAGACCAGTCAAGTACATCAGGGGGAGGAAGCGCAAGTTGCAGCGCAAGCCGCGCCCAGAAGGACGGGGAATGACTGCAAAAGCACAAGGCGAAACGAACGGCAGCGCAGGGAGAAGGTCGCATGCAGGAGGCACATGCGACCAACCTTGTGGCCAGCGCGCAATAGCCAGCTGGCAAGCACACAAGAGGGAGAAAGCGTTAGGCCTTGCTGAAGACAATCGATCGCCGAGCAGCAAGGGGGGAAGGAAGCCCTTGTTGGCTCCCTCAGACAGCAGTAGTGTGTGGGTTTGCAATAAGCTTGGATCTCGCTTTTTTCATCCTGCCCGAATTGTCTCCCGCGCGGCGCGTGTAGCGCCTCTACATGGCTCGCACGTGGTGGTTTCTGGGGAGGGGCGAGGGGGGCGGTGAAAAAGGAGAGGAAGGGTAAGCGTGGGATGCGCAGCAAAGACGGTTCAACACACGGGGATTCCAGGAAGGAGGAACAAAAATGAAGACTTACTCTTAACGTGCGCCGAGTACTCCTGACCGTGCTGGGGTGTCGTCAGAATCCTGGCGTCATCTAAGTCCAGAAGTTTCAGATTTTGAATTGCGGATAGAGCCGCGCTGCTGCGCGCGTCCTTGGGCTTTGATCCAAATCCGATGCCAATTCCAAAGAGACCTCGGCCGTTGCCGACTGCGACGATGGCGCGATAATAGTACACGCGGCCCTCTGTTTAGCACACCAACACCCCCACCCAAACAAACACACGCACAAACATGCAGAAATATGTTTGCATGCGTGCTTGTTGCAGGGAGAGAGAGGCCGCCCAACGGCCGTTGGGCGGCCTCTCTCTCCCTGCAGCAGGAAGTTCCCTCATACGAAAGAAGGAAGCCTCATGGAAATATTGCCGCATCCTGCGGATGTTCAAAACAATGTGCCTGCCTTCGCGCATTTTGTGCTTCGGGTCTTTCTCTATCTTTCCCGAGCTCCTAAAAAATTAAGAGGCGCCCTATTTCATGAGGCGTTCTGTGTGTGTTCTGCAGCAACCAGAAGCGTCTAAAGAGCGTAGACTACACCTGCTAGCCGCGTGCTGCATCCACTAGGTGGTGTACCGCTTGCACTTAAGTGTTGCACCCCTTAGTTTTCCCTCTGTTTCACTGCATCCACCATCCGTATGGATACACTACATGTGACTCTTAACCAGCACGCAAGGTTCCGCACTGCCTCACGCTTCGTCATCGCCATCATCCTGTTAGCCTGCAAGAGGGTCTGCCGCAATTCATGTAGCGCCAGTTGAGGGTCAACACCTCCCCGCTCCCTTACATACACGCCTCGAGATGCGTCTCGCACCGTTTGGCTTGGCCGCTTCCATTTCCACCCGGCAAACACCAGACCGTCTCCTGCTGATGCACCGTCTCGCTCTGCTAATGAAGGCGCTTCCGAGGCGTTGCTACCACTGCCGTGCTCACCGCTGCCGCCGCTACAGTCTTGCAATTGCCACTCCGCAGGGCCTGCTGTCTGCACAAACTTGAGCTCGTCATCAACCTAAAAACACCACACACCCACGCCTCCACACAGACCTGTCACTACTAGACGCTAAACGCTCTTGACATTCACGCACACATTGACATACACACACATACACATATATACACACATGCACACACATACACACAGACATACACATACATACACATACATACACAATAGGCTTCCCCCGCACACTGCAAATGACTTGAAGGTGGCTGTGCTTCCTGCTTCGCGTGCATCCTAACTACCGTTGCCGCTGTCTTCACCCTGAGAGGGCAGCAGCCATGCCAACAACAGCAACAGCAGGACTGACGCGATATCCCATAACCCTCCCTCAGACTTACGAGTGCTTCAAGAGGAGTGATGCCAAACTTGGCTTTGAACTTTTTTAGGGTCTCATCGGCGGCTGTTTGGGAACCTCCCGCTATGGTGCCTTCTGCCGATGGAGCGATGCAGCGCGCAGCCTCTTCCACGTTGAAGTGTTTCTCGAGCTCTGCCGACGGCAGGAGCGGATTCTCCGGTAGAGCCCTCAACTCCTCTTCCACCTGCGCACGCATGCAACGGAAGTGCAGCCAAGACAACAGCATCAAAAGCAGCATGGCATGAGCCGCACGTCGTGGCAGTCTCCTCTCGGGGCCTTCTTTTACGAATACGCTGGCGCAAGCGGCACTGCTGCCGCCGCGCTAGCAGCACGCGTCTTCAGCCGGCCTTACAGTCTTTGCGGGAATTCCATGCAACAGCTTGAAGGGGCTTGCCGCATCAAAATCCAAGAGGTTCCCTTTGCCCTTTGTTGCTGCTGCCAAGAGGAGCCGAGCAGTCGCCATGTCTTCCGGGCTGACGGAAGTGTAGGGGATTTCTCCATGCGGCAAAAAGGCCTCAAACTGTAAAAGCACAATAATAGGAATACAGTCGTCAAGAGCAGCAGCAGCAGGCGATGGCGGAGCGCACATGCTGAGTGGAGCCGAGTGCACGTTAAAAAAGACAGCTGAACTCGAGACACACGAAACACCCGACCGTGACGATCGCCGAGGACTAAAAGATCCATGCTTTTTCACAACCGGTAGGGATACTGGGAACTACGGATACAACCCATACACTGCGTGAAAGACGAGGAGGACAAAGCGCCACATGTGCAAAACGCACAAGTAATTGACCCCCTTCCCCCCCAGTTCTCTCTCCCCTTCCTGTAAAAACTCACCATCTCCGGCACAGCGCGCAGCCAGTCAGAGAGGCCGACATCCGAAAGCGTCCTGCACATTGCAGCAGCAGTAAAAGGTTTGTGACTCTGCGCATGCAGAAGGAGTAATATATGAGAGCGAGCGGCAGCAGCAGCAGCCTCAACGTGGGAGGGAGGGCAGAGGCTGCGGACGGAGAACTTGTCATCCTTACCCGAAGAGGCGGGAAACTGCTGCTTCGACTTCGGGAGTATAGACTTCTGCGCCATTGGCTCCCGTAAGCTGGAGCGCACAATCAGGATGAGGCGTGCAGCATGCATGCAGGCAGGCATGCCTCGCGTCGGCGATGCAGATGCATGCAGTTTCGCGTTGCAAGCACCCGCGCAGGAGCCGCACATCAGATCAGATCCACGCCACACGAGAGCTGCCAAATGCGGATCATTAGTAGCATCCAACCATCCCTTTTCGTGAATGTGCGTACCTGAAAGAAGGCAGCTAGCCCCTTCAGTGCCTGCGGGGCATCCGCGAGATCGGCTTTGAGGATGAGGTTGTCAATGGCGTCTTCCTTGACTAGCCACGAATCGAAGAGACAGTCTCTTCCCATGTCGTACAGCGGATCGCGCAAGCGAGACACGACGAATGCTGCGAAGCGCGCATCAATGCTGTCTTGAGGAGAGCTCCCGTTCTTACTGCTATACGTGGGAGATAGAGACACCGGGGGAGCCGTCGCGCTGATCGGCTGCGGTGACACTACAGGCAGCAAAGCATATCGCTTCTGGTTAGCGATTACGCGAGAGAGGTGACCCGCCAGCCACGCTGCAACTGCCTGTGCAATGCACAGACAGCCACACACAAAGAAACAAATAATGTGTATGTGTTTATATATATGTATATCTATAAACACATACACACGTCAACACATAAACGCATACATACATGCACACAGAAGCTCAAATTAAACACATACATACATACAGACAGATGCACATACATACATTCGAACACATACATACCTACACATAAAGACATACATACATACATACAAACACATACATGCATGCATATAAACACATACATACCTACATAAACACACATTTTTGATCGCATAGACACACACACATCCATACGTAATGCGCATGTACATTGCTACGAGGGCGCAAAGGGACCGTCGCCCAGCGACGGACGACAGGCAGGCAGAGAGGAGATCGAGTGGACAGAAAAGCCCCTCTAGGGATGCTGCCACCATGCGTTTTATCCGGCAGCCGCCTCTGATGGTGCTACACGAGCAGCTTCGCTGTCTCTCTGCCTTACGCGGGAAAAGCAAGGGCTAAAAGGGGAGCCAATGCCTGCGTAAAGTGCAGCTCTACGCGTGCGTCGAGCGGGGAAGGAGAAGCAGAGAAAAAGGCTGACAGGCAGAGGAGGGTGGTAGTTGTTGTTGTGCCTACCTCGTCACTGAGCTCCGCAATTGCTGGCGGCATGAAGGGGCGCAGCCGATGCCAGCAGCGCGACACCCAAGGGCCTGCGGCTGCAGGCGTCTTCTCCAGACGGAAGGATTTTTCCTGTATACATCGGAAGAATGGCAACTGCAGGCGCTGTACACACCACTGGCCCCCTATTGCAAGCCACGCGGAGGGCCTCCCCAGTGAACGGTATCGTATATAGAGGGTGGGAAACATCGTTGGCGCGCGGGAGGGCAGGGGAAGGCTCACGACTGCCTCAAGAAGCAGCAGCAGCCTCTTCGGATGATGTCGCGGAGGCAGCAACGCATCTTCTACTTGCAGCCGCTGCAGCAGCGCATGGAGATCATCTCCTAGGGAGAGTGAGACGGCAAACACGGCCAGCACAAAGGCGCGTGGGTTGAGCACTGGCAAGTTGAAGGAGAGAGGAGTTGTCTGCGCGCATGCATTCACATACAAGACATGACATGGCATGGCGTGGCGTGGCATGCAGCAGCAGCAGGCAACAAGAAGATGTTTTGCTGCTGCCGCCAGGTAACACGAGAGGGCCACCCGCGAAAATACCTTCGCCGCAGTAACGAGGAGATAGTGCTAGTCTAAAAGCAGAAGCGCGCAGACTGAGCATTTTTTGCGGCTAATGCGCGTGCGCTGGGGAGCCTCTTCTTAGGGCTGTGCCGCGTGTGTGACAAGCAGCCGACGACACTTCCACGCACGCCTGTAGGGGGGACAAGCCCGTCCTCTAGCTCTTGCTGCTCCTGCTGCTTGAGCAGTTCTTGCTGCAAGGAAGAATGCTCGAGGGTCAGGGAGTTCAGTCGGCTCTCCAAATTCAGCATGGCGTCTTCCTGCATGCAGATCCGCGCGTAGACAAAGTGTGGTGGGTAGGCTGCAGGGCTTTGTGTTGTGTTCTAGGTGTGGCATCAGGGGAAAAGGAGGTGGGGGCGTGTCGCGTCTGAGACTGCCCAGCGCTTCTCTTCTTGTCTTGATGCCTTCATGCATGCAAGGCTCAGTGTCGTATGGTTCGTTCACAGCAGCCAGTATCTTCTGGAGTGAGACACACTTCCACTTCGCCCTGGAGGGGCCTCAATGCTCGTAGGAGAAGAGTGGCACCTAAACAGGCAGGGCCAGTACGCCTCCTTTTAGCAGTTGGTGCGAGAGCCACAAAAAGAAGCAACAGCGATGAGCAGTTGCTATGAAGGGCGAACGAGACAATGTTCCCCAGTCTAGGATTCATACCTTGTAGAAGGGCTCTGCTTCTGGCCGCAAGAGACTCCACGCCTTCATGGCATTTCGGAGATGCCTATTCAGCTGTTGCTGCTGCGCAGGAGACAACTCTTTTCTGACTGGCGGCGCTGCTCCTGCATGGCCTGCTGCACTGTGCGGTGGATTGTCAGCTGGCCGATCCGCCGAGTTTGCCTTCCTGTTGAAGAGGGCAGACTTCTGATCGTCTGTAAAGAGAGCGGCGATAGCGTGGCGCTGCAGCAGCAGCTCTCTAGCGAACGTCTCCTTCTCGATCCTGAGGGGCAAGCCGTCACCCACTGCAGCTGCTGCTCTGGTTGCTGCAGCTGCAGCGGCTGCATTGGGAACTTCATCGAGGTGCTTCAGCCTCCGGATGCTTTGCCGCTCTAGCTTTTTTGCAAGGTGGCTCCTGTGCAGCTGTCGGCAGCAATGCAGGGCCCAATACACTTTGCTGTCGGCGCTGCTGCTGCCGAAGACGGAGCAGGAGCGACGCGAATTGCTGGAAAGCGGAGCGAGACAGGTATCTGTCCGCATGCAGGAGGGGCTGCTGGGGGTGGCGTCGCCGCTCGCGGCTTGAGAACTACCCCTACTGGGGCAGCATCCTCGCAAGCAAGCAGATGCAGCTCTCAGCCCTCTTCTGCCGCTGATGCTGTCGCTGCTGCTGCTGCTGCGATCAGGGGCCCACCGCGCATGGGGACGACTTTCTGCCTGACTTGCAGCAGCAGCGGCGGCGAGAAATTCCGCATGGAAAGATGCGCGCTCACGACATTCATGAACTTGATGCTTGTGCCGCCCGCAGTCTTGCTGCAGGCCCTGCGATCTAAGGAGGCGTCGCTGCAGCAGGAGGCGCCGTGGCGGCAGCATCCTGCTGCAGCCAATCGGGGTGCCGTGTTGGTGCAGTTGCGGTGTGTATATAGGCAGCAGCGACGTCTGAATAAACAACTGCCAGCAGGGTGTGCGCGCGCTAGTAAATCTGAGGGCAACGTTGGTGTGGGAAGAAGCGGAAACAGCCGCCTCCAGCACCCTCCCCCTCCTATGGCATCATCACGTGGAAGGAAAGGCCGTTTCATGTGTTGCTACAAGACGCCAGGAACCGCTGCTGGAAGTATCGGTGCTGTTGCTACTGCTGTCCTCTTATTTTTGTTGCCGCCGCTGCATGCAGCGGCGTGCGCAGCCGCCGCTACGGCGGCTGCCGGGGCGACGCATGCGCAGGGCCCTGTCTGAAGAAACAAATTTGTTTGTGCGCATCTCTCCTTAACGTTTTTTATTCATATATATATATATCCTTGCGTATTTTTTGTCTACTGTTCAGCTTGTCACCCGTTGCTGCTGCTCCGTGCAGCAGCAGCAACCTCTGCGGAGAGAGAGAAGCACGGGGGTGACTCGTTGGAGGAGTTTAAGTGTACTACATTTAAACGCGGGATTGCTGCTTTAGCCACTAAGGCGTACCCGTGGTAGCAGCAGCGGGAGCAAGGCAGAGAGGGTCGTCGGACTTGAGAGAGAACCGCAGCAGTCGCAGCAGCAGCCAATGCCGCAGTAGCAACTGCCTCAGCAAGTCCAGCGGCAGGGAGCTTGCTTGGTGCGAAGAACAGACATCGCGGGAGTGACTTTATTAGCGGTGGCAGGAGGGCGGTCATTACTTCGGGGAGGACAGACACGACCGCAGTGGCAGTGGCGATTGCACTGCATCACCAGCTGCTTGAGCCGCACAGCATGCAGTATCCCTACGGCAACATAGGGGCCCCTCTGGGGGCCCCTCTCGCTGCTACTCCTCATGCCGGCGTCGGTAGGAGCGACAGACCTTTCGAGCTTCTTGCAGCTGTGGTGTCTTGGCTACAATTGTGCTGCTCCTCCGGCTGCTGCTGCCGGACTGTGCGCGCATTGTAGCTGCATGAGGGGGAGGGGAACTACTGAAAGGAATTCTTTTTCCTTGAAACTGGCCTTGCGCTGCCTTTTCACCGTTGAGTTGCTGCTGCAGCACCACTGTACTACGCGTCTCCGGCTGCGGCAACAGCAGCAGTTGCAGCAGCAGCCCTCGGCGCCACTGCGGCTGCTGCTGCTGCACCCGCCTCAGTAGTCCCCATTGCAGCAGCTGCGCCGGAAGGAGTAGCGGCAGACAAAGACGTGCGTTGTTGAAAGAAATTGCAGACTTCCCTAGAACCGAACTCGCTCCGGCGCATCTCAGTTGGGGGGGTGGGCCTTGTGGTGGTCTCTATGCATGTAGGTAGGCATGTATGTATATACATATAGGTACACGCATATGTGCGTATCTGCTGTGAATAGGGTGATGAGGAGGAGGCTATTGCACGCTGTCACCTTCACACGAAGCCTCAGCTTTCGTGCAAATTCTGCCGCAAGTATAAGAGTGCGCAACTGGTAGCACACCGCATGCCGTCGTCCGTTTCCCTAAACCTAGAAGTTTCCTCTTTTCTCTCCCTTCGTGTCTCGCTCTCTCTGTAGAGCTGTGTCTCTTGGAATATTCTCCTTTGACAGGTTTCGATGCATCTCCCTTCCCTGCCTGTTTGTGCATACCCCTAGTTCGTCTTGGCGAAGTCAGCATGCATGCCGACTTTGCCGTGGGCCTCTTTAACGCAGAATTCACGTTCTCTCTCTCTCCTTTCTTTTCTCTCTCTTTCTCTGTCTTTGCCTTTGCAAAACTGTTTATTGCCCGTCCGTCTCACAGCGCTTTCTGCGTGTGTTGATGTGCCTTGGGGGAATGCAATGCTGCGTTGCTCTGACTGCTGCTGCAGGCTTCACGCAGCAAATGGGTGTTTTGCAACAGCGCGCCATTGCCGCGGAGGAGGAGACACAGAAAAAGAATATGGTGCAGATGACGGACAGCACCACTTACAACGTGAACCAGCTGCTTAGAGGTACTACCCTTGCTGCGCCGGCTGCCGTTTTAGCGAGCGAGCGAGCTAGCTAGCTGCCTGCTGCTGGCAAGGCTGCCTCCTACTCTCACACATCCCACTTCTCAGAAAGGTTTCTAGAGGTCCACGGCTGGAGGGCGCGAACGAGAGGCGTTAAAAAAGTAAATGACTGACTGCCGGCCTGACAGCCAATTTTTGTTCCTTCTCTTTCTCTCTCTCTCTGTCTCTCTCTCTATCTCTCTGCCTTTTGAAGGCTTCCGAACTCGGCGTAACACACGCCAAGCATTCCAAAAGTCTGCAGTTGCGCTTTGCACGGACTTCTTCCACTGCATTCTCCTCCTTATCAGAGGGGAACGGAGGGGGGGAGTTGGCGGAAGGGGTGGGGGTTTGTGTGTGTGTTTCTTCGGCTACCTCTGTGTTGTGCTCGGCTGCCCCTTTTTTCCATCCTTTTGGCATCCTTTGGGAGTGTGCTCAGGCAACATCATGTCCTCTGAGTACTTCAAGTCTTTGCACCAGTTCAAGAGCTTCCAAGAGGTCGTGGAGGAGTTGGCCGCCTTTGCCGAGCACGCAGAGCCGTACTGCGCAGGCAGCACAAGGGCCCCCTCCACTCTTTTCTGCTGTCTCTACAAGCTTTTCACCCTCAAACTAACGGAAAAGCAGGTGCTGACAGAGGCATTTTGCGCCTCTCCCGTGCAGGGCATGCCGCCATGGCAGCGCTTCGTGGCGTCTACTGTACTGCACTATGCTGCACTGTATTGTGCTCTGTACTGCGCTTGTCTGCTGCAGATGCACACCCTCTTGAACAACAGAGACTCTCCCTATGTGCGCTGCACGGGGTTCCTTTACCTTCGCTATGTGCATCCACCCGATCAGGTCTGCTATAGATGCGTGTGCCGCCTTTTTGCAGCTTTCCTTCGGCCTTTGACACTAACCAGTGGACTTGTTCATGCTGCCGCTTCCTCCTAGTGACGGTGGCTGTGATTGGCTGGTTGTTGCTTCTCTGCTGCGTGCTTTGGAGCGCCTTTTGGGTGGCTTCCTTCTTTGGAGGTCCTGATGAGGCGGTGCTTGCTCTCGTCACCTCGCCTGCCTGCAGCTCGCTCCAACTGCCGCTGCTGTGCATTTCTGTGCATGTGTCTTGCCGCTGCAGCTGTGGAAGTGGTATGAGCCGTATTTTCTAGACGATGAGCAATTCACGCCAGGCGCTGACCCCAACCGCGTGGTCTCAATGGGTAAGTCGGGAGCGCTTGTTTTCAAGGACAGAGGGATGGCGGGAGCTTTAGGCACTGACGGCGAGGGCGGCAGGGCAAAATGACAGAAAAACGGCCGGAGCGACACCACAAGGGCCAGTAAGAGAAGTAGGAAATTCGAGAAAAAACGCATGTCCAACGCAGCACTCGGTACACACGGATGCACGTATTCTGTACACTCCGCCATCGCGTGACATCAGAGCTTTGCGCATGCGTTATGCAGGGGAATACATTCAGTCGCTACTGACCGAAGACAAGTACTTTTCAACTGTGCTGCCGCGTCTACCTGTGCTCGTCAAGAATGTGTATGGGGCGCAGCTGATGACGCTGCCTCAACACAGAAAGAGAAAGGCCTTCAATCGGGCACATATTGAGTGCTTCACACCCGCAGCCAAATGCATCGCCCTCTCAAGGTTCGTTCTCCCGATATACGTGTCTGCATGTGCGTTTACCTCTCTGCCCCCACCTAACAGCTAGTATTCATTGGACTCTAGAAGACAACTGAGGATGCCTGCGTGCATGTGAGGCCGCCGAGGTCTTCCTAGCGCCTGCTTGTTCAGCAAGAATGCTTGCCTCGCTTTTGTAGCTAGACTGCGCAGCCGCCGTAAGATAGAGAGAGATGTAGATAGATAGAGATAGGTAGATATAGAGAGAGATATATATATAGAGAGAGAGAGAAAGAGAAAGCGCGTGCTCGTGTGTTCGCCATGCGCCACAGACATGTGCATCGCTCAATTCGTATGCAATATGTGTGTGCTTTGAATTTTTCGATTGCAGCGGTGATTGGCTGGAGGGCGCGGTGGTTTCCGTTGATGCAAAAGGGGTCTGGGTTCGCTTGGAAGACGGCAACGTGGAGTCCATAGATATCGGGCTTGTGCAGCTTCTGTCGTACAAGACGGAAGGCAGCCAGCCGAAGCCGAAGCGAGAGCGCGAGAGGGACAGTCGCAGAAGGAGGTGAGCCGTAGTACGACCGTTATTACTCCCTCCCTCCGGAGGCTGCACTTATGCATACGCATGCAAATCTATGTGCTTCGGTCTCGATATATTTACACACCACGCGCGGACAGACACACGTATCTGTTTGCCTGTATAGTTGGTGTATTTGTATGCGCGCCAGTTAAGCAGATCGCGGTTTCAATTGCAGACTGCACGCATTGAAAAGTTGCCTGCGGGGTCGAGCGCGGGCGTAGTCTTGTATGACCACGGCGTCGTCTGCCGCTTACACGCATCATGCGAAGCGGTGTAGGGAAAGAGCGCGGGAGTGCGCTGCCACTCGAGGCCCACTTCATCCTTCTGTGCCTTGTGCGGCGCTGTTGCTGCAGCCGCAGTCGCAGCGCCGAGAGGAATGCAGCCAAGACGCAGCAGCAGTTGCTTCAAGAATTCCGCAGAAAAGAGCAAGAAAAGGCTTTAGCCACTGGCAAGGTAATTTTTCTCACTGCAGAGCCTCATCCTTCCGCCTCGCGCGTTTATTCAGGCTCTCTTGAAGCCTCCACACTCTCCTACCCGTCCCTCTGTCTGTGGTTCCTTTACTTTGCATCCACGATGCTGTCTTGCTGCAGATCTGCCACCACAGCCTAGCAACTTTCCTTTCCCGTCTACCTCGTTGATGGTGTCTGAGCGTTGTGAAGGCAGTTTTTTCTTCTCTCTTCATCTATACCCATTCCTCTTTCTTGGGACCTCTCGCTCAATTTCCTTCTGTCCTACATGCCCCTAGCACTAGGCGGTGTCTCTCTTTTTGCCCATGTCTACATGTCGCTGGGGCTTTATTGCGTATTGCCACGTCAACAGGACTACGCGCGACGCCCCACATCGTACAAGAGCGCGTTATCTTTGAAGATGACGTCTTCTCGGCATGCGTGAGACTTCCATCTAAAAGGCTACTCATTTGCTCTTCTTGTGTGTGGCCTGGAGAAGCCTCTGTGTGCTGCCTCACGGGCAGCGATGGTGGGGTCGCTTGGTTATCTGTATACCTCTGCGCCCTCCCTCCTCCCCCTAAAGCTATATATACAAATATATACACAAATGTATATACTTACCCTGGCTTTCTGTTGCTGCTGCCGCCCATTGGGGCGCTGCATTGTATGCAACAACAGCTCCTCTCCCTCCCGTTTTACGTACAAGCACCCTTTCCTTTCCTTAAAAGGACGCCCTCAACAAGCAGGGCAAGGCTGTCTATTTTTATTTTCAGGCCCTCCCCTGAGCGACCGCCTGCCTCTCGTCCACATCCTAGATCTGCCCTCGCTCACGCACAACCCCAACAGCAGCAGCAGCAACAACAGACATCGCAGTCGGATGGGCACAACAAGCAGCGCATGTCTTCTCTTGTTGCAAGGTAGGTTTGCAAAGCGATTCCGCTATTACCATCCTTGCCTTGTTCTCTGCCCCACTTTCCCCAGTTATTGCTTTCTGCTTCCTGTTGCCACTATCGCCACTGCTGTTAGTGCTGCTGTTGCTGTCGCAGGTACAGTCGGGTCGGAGGCGAGGGGGCGGACCGTCGGCGTCGCAACGATACAGAAACTCCAGAAGTTATGCGGCTGGGCTAGAGACAAGCGTATCCGCGAGCTCCTTCTGGAAACCTCGCCTCACCTGGCAGCTCTCACATAAGGACATCTGATGCCGCTCTGGCGACAAAAGAGAAAGACACAGAGAAAGACCGAGAGACAGAGACGACAGACAGACACATACACGGAGATAGATAGATAGAGGGAGAGAGAGAGAGAAAGAACGAGGGAGATGCAAAACTAGAAAACAATTCGTTGGTGTGCCTCTGGTGCAGCTCAGAGACCGTAGTTCCTGTGTGGGCGCCGGACATATACATATATATAGATATATACACCATAGAGGGTTTTTTGCTGAATCAGGGCAGACAGTCCTTTCGACTACTGCTGCTGCTACTGCAGACAAGCGCTTTGCTGCTGTTGCAGAGCTAAAGAGACTGCAGCAGCAGCAAAGCGGAGAACGAACGGCTCGTCCTGGGAATGCTTGCTGTAACCGCAGCAGTACTGTGAGAGGCCCGCGATGGGGCTTGTCGTGGCGGCGACTTCTTGGGCGCGTTTCTTTAAACAGCGCCTGCAACTGCAATTAATGCAATTAGTGGCGAATCGACTCTGCATCTGTTTTGCTGCTCTTGTGTCAAGAAGCAGGCTTGCTACGTTTAACTTCGTCCCCGTGCCGCAGAGGCAGCAGCGAGGAATTTTTTGCGTGCACTGCAGCAGTGAAGCGAAAAGCTACCTAGGGCTATTGGGATACGGGTCGAACGCACACGGCAGCCGCTGTTGGTGGTGGCTCTCAGGCGCGAGCAGTCTCGCAGGCTGTGCCTTCGCTGTCGGAGTTCGTGATTGCTGTTGAGAGTGGTGCTGCTGCAAGCCCTGCGGGTGTGCGTGAACGGAGGAAGAGGGCGCCGCTGACTGCCGTAACTGCCATTCGCGAGCGGCAGGACCCGCAGCAGTAGCAGCAGCAGCTGCTGCTGTCGTCCCTTGGGCCCGTGCGTTGCTTCTGGCTGTGGCGAGAAGGTCTCTTTCATGTTGCAGCACTGGGGAGGCATCGATCCGCTGGAGTAGCTGCTGCTGCTGCCGCCACCACGAATGCCAAGGTGCATGGGAAGCTCCTCCTGCAGCGGCCCCCCCCGGGAGGGCCGCTGCAGGCGGAGCCTCAGGAAGTTCTCCCTTACTGCCAGAAGTAGAGAGGCTTTGCTGCTGCAGAACGTTTGGCTGCTGTGGATAAGCCTGCTGCACCCAGGAATGGTGGTGGAAGGGGTGGTGGCGCTGCTGCTGTCTTGGTTGCTGATACGGCGGTTGCTGCAGTTGCAACTGCATGCCTTCGCCCTGGTGGAGGCCTGCAGCAGGCTTGTGTGGCAGCGCATGCGCCATTTTCGTTGCTGTCGTTGCCGTCAGGCCCTGCTGCAGGGGGCCCATTTGCTGCAGCAGCAGCTGCTGCTGCTGCTGCTGCATAACGTTGACGATATGGTGCTCTGCCACAAAGTCTCTCAGAGGCACTAGCCCTGACTCTGTGCGAATGAGAGGGTCTCCTGCCGCCACGGGCAGCGGCACAGCCACGGGCCGTTCTACCTGTCTGTACACCGGAACCGGTCGGGGGCGCGTCACCTCACGCGGCACCTGCAGCAGCACCGCAGACGCCCACGGCAAGCCGCTCCTGGGTAGACAAATGCAACAGTGCATGGCCTGCTCTTTCCTGCGCATCTCTTGGAGGAAACAAAAGGAACACACACGGCAGCAGCGAAGGCGACGAAAGGAGAGCGCGCAACATGAAGGGCTGGGGCAACAAGGGTCAGAAAGCAGTGGAATCGAACCTCCACTGGGACGGCTTCCTCCACAATCCTCTCGGTGTACACAGGTACTTCTCGCTGCACATACCTAGAAAGCGACACACAAGCGGCAAAGCCCCAGAGCGGCGGTGCAAACAGTGAAGCGGTGCCTCACAGCATGCGCGCGCCGATGCCTCTTTTCTCCCCGCTGTGGCTCCTAGTGCTGCTGAGGAGCCCAAGGAAGCTCACTTACTTCGTGACAAAGACGGGTTTTTCGATCTCCTCGTAGACGTCTTGAGGCTGCGGTATCTTTACGTATCTGCAGCAGCAGGGAAATGTGCAGCAGTTTTCGCAAGGGCTGGGATGGTGGGTGGGTGGGGTCGGGCAGCAAACGCGAAAGCAGATCGCGGTTCAGCGCGCGTCTGCAGGGGGCTTTTGCAGATGGCGAACGGCCTATATGGCCTGCAGGGCTGCAGCCTTGCCGGCGGCGTGAGCGCGCGGGAACACTGCCTCTAGGGAATAGCTTATGAACTTCCTTAGCATAAGCAGAGCCTGCCTTGGCAGAAAGCAAGCGGGCCTGTTGTGCGGCGCGTGGGCATCGCTGCCTGTGCCAAAATGCCCCTGCGTGCGGTGGCGGGGGCGACAGAAGTAAAGCGTACACACCTCGGGGTAGGTTTCGGAATTTCCTTGAACACTGTCTTTGGAGGAGCAGGGACGGGAGTCTGCTTGTACACGTAATGCGGTGTGGGAACCTTCACGCGCCGTTCTACGACCTGCAGCATTTCCGCAGAATCACAAGCGCAGTGGGGCGAGAAATCGCCTGAGGGGCCACAAAGCAGCAGACACGCGTGCAACGCGAGACGAGAATTGCGTGTAAAGGCGGCAGAGGGGCAGCTTGCCCCCCCTCGAACAAACACAGCCACAGAGAGCTGCACATGCAGAAGAAACAGCGCTCGAAGCCCAAGAATTCCGAAAAAGCGGCTTCGAAAAGCAAGCGCAGGAGCCTTGGGCATTCTCAACAAAATGGCAGCAGGCATATGCCCGCGCGTCTTTTGGCCCTGAATTCGTTGGCTGAGCCTTGCAGGTGCTCGTAGGTGCTCACAAGGGGTGAGCACCTACGAGGCACGCACGAACAGAGGGGATACGGCCGCACTTGCTGTTGTTTGACTTCAACAATCTTCTGCGTTTGGATCACATTAAGCCGCCGCTGAGGCACTGGCACGGTTACGTCCAAATACTGCACCTGCACTTGGGGGACCTCCACGATTTTCTCAACCGGCACCTGCATTTCGCACCAGCCGCAGCAATACGGCTGCATTGGCAGCGCTGTTTCAGAATATATATATGTATATATATATATATATATATATATATATCTATGTCAGAAGGACCTTGAGGTGGCCCTGTCCAACATCGGGTAGCCTTTTTTGACGTCAGCGTCTCCCGTCTCAGCCGCGCTCATGGCACCCCCACAATCGCCGAAACCACAATTACGTTTCACGTCCTTCGACAGCGCAGGCAGGCATTGCCCATTGAGGAGTGTCAGGCGCAGAAAATGTATCCCACGAGCAGCGCGCACAGCCGCGTGATTGCCAAAGGATGGCCGCCCTTATTGGTGTCGATATGCGGAAACGCATAGCTATACATACACAGACATGGACATGCACATCTTTCTCCACCTACGCCCAAGCACACAGCGGCGCACACCTCTCTATACTGAATTCTCGGGATTTCCACTGTCTTTTGAACTTCAATGTGCTTGTATCTCGGAACGATCTTCTCAACCACATGCACTTTAGGAACTGGCACAATCACCTCCTGGTGCAACACCTGGGGTAGCTCCACTATGCGTTCGCGCTGCTGAATTTGAGGGACTTCTACTGCCCGCTCAACATATTTCTCTACCGGAACCTCAATAATTCGCTCCTGCGAAAACAGACACGGGTCAGGATTGCGACAAGGTGGGGAAGTCGGGTTGGTCACAGAAGACGCTAGGCGCGTTGAGCGCGAAAAGGGTCGCTTACACGCACAGCTCCGCTAAAGTTTGGCAGGCCTCAAAAAGTCATAGTAGAGAATTCTGTACATGCGCGTCTGTATCTTTGCGAGGCAAAGATACAGATGTGCCCACGGAAAGGGCGGGCAGAGCAATAGCAGGGATAGACCAGGGAAGGGCTGAGGGGCCTCCATGAATACCTGTACAACAACCTTCGGAATATTCACAATCTTCTCTTGCTGCACCACATGAGGAACCTCCACAATCTTCTCACGCAGCTGCACCTGAGGAACTTCAGTGATCTTTTCAACGTACTCCACGCGAGGGACCTCCACAACTTTTTCCTGGAATGCAAACAAAAGGCAAACACACACAAATGAACAGGCAGGCAGCACGAGCAGCCGCAGCACTCCCCCTTCCTCCTCTCCGCCCCCCACCAACTTGAAAACGCCTGTCTGTCTGACAACGGACGTTGAAGGGCTCCTAAAAGTGAACACCGGAAAGTACATTTGCCGCCATACACAGCGTCTTCCACGGCTGAAAGCCAGCAGCTACAGCACCTTAACACCAATCAAGCCGCCACGAGCAGCAGCGGCCGCTGTGAAGACAGCACCAAGGGCAGAGGACTCGATCAAAGCGCATACCACAATGCAGGGCTCGCACAAAAACTGCTGGGGAAGAGATGTATCTCTGTCCTGATGCGCTGTATGCAGGTGCTGCATCTGCTGCTGCTGTTGCATCTGCTGCTGCTGTTGCATCTGCTGTTGCTGTTGCATCTGCTGGTGCTGTAGCAGCAGCTGTTGCTGTTGCAGCTGCTGCTGCTGCCCGGAAAGCGTCTCGTCGGAGATGCTCTCCTCTGCGCAGCTTGGCACGCCAGACTCGGGCTGCGTCAGCCAATGGCATGAACCGTTGATAGCGCGAGTGAGGCTCCCACAGGGCCCGCATTGGTTCCCAAGGCTTCGGTGATTTAGTGTGTGTGCTGCCTCATGAGGGGTCGCTGGCTGCCACTGTTGCTGCCGGGGCAGGGGCGACATGTGCTCCTGTTGCTGGAAAGGCTGTTGTTGGTGCAGCGAAGGGACCCCTTGTGGGCTACGAAGGCGCTGGTGTGGAAGACTGCTGGATGGAGCGGCCCCCTGCATTCCGTTCTGCTGCTCCTGCAGCCGCTGCTGCGAGTGTTGTAGCTCCTGCTGCAGCGTCTGCAGCTTCACTTGCTGCATTTGGTGGAGTTGCTGCTGCTGTAGCAGCTGCTGCTGCTGCATGAAGCGGTCCAGATCCGTCATGCTGCGTTCGCCTTGCTGAGGAGTTCCTCTGGAGGCGCCTGCTGGGAACGGCAAGGCTCCAGGACTCTGCAGGCACTGCAGGGCGCTACCACCCGTATCTCCGGAAAGCGCAGGAGGCACCCCCCCATTCCACCTAATGCAGCTGCCCTTATTGTGGGGGCTGCCTTGTAGGATGGCAGAAGTAGGGTTTGTGGTGGCCGTGGGCAGGAAGGGGCCTGCCGTTGTGCTGCTGGTGACGGTCGCTGGTCCCCATCCTCCGGGAAGAGAGTCCTCCCTTTTGACGAGGCCCCCCAAGAGTGGTGATGCAAAGGCGTTAGGGATGGCTAGGGGAGCCTCCATGGCCTCTGCGTGCCCTCGGGGGCTTCAAGGTGCTCGCGCGTGTCTGCGAGTCTCCCCAAGCTCGAGGGTGTGAGCGGAATGTGCGACGCGCCCTCGGGTCGGCCAAGTTGTCGATGGGTGAAACTTTGAAGAGATTCGCCTGTTTAAAAGGGGAATGCAGCTGGAGGGCCCCCTGGTGGCCCTTCTGCAATGTTACAATGGCAGCGTGGGCAGCGTGCTGTGCGGTGAGGGACGCGAGGCCCTGCTGCTCTGTGTATAAACCCCAGAGCAGCAAACGTTCAGTAAAAACTCATACAGGCAAAGTTTTAAATCATTTGGACATAGAAAACGGGCTGTGCATAGCCAGGTCCTCCCCCGCCCTCCAGAACCACCAGACCACGAATCGCACGCTGGCGGTGCTCGGGCGGTCACAGGCGGTATAGGACGACAGTGGGCTTTCTCTCCCAGTAGTCGCCCTTCTGCCTTGGTATTTGATCAGATGTAGATCGACTATTCTTCCTCTGAACAAATTTGCCGTTTCAAGGCGTGATATAACGGAATCCTGGGCAAAATTAACCATGCGGTAAGGTGCCCGAACCAGAGGAGCCCGCTGCAGTCGGCGGCGGTCAGTCCGCGCCTCTAGTACTGAGTCTGCCTTCCCTTAATTCTAGTGAAAATTAGAAGAGGTCGTGTTCTTCTTTCGTTTATTGTAGCTTGTCTCCAGCTTAACTCCCGTTTGCTGCTATTATGGCTGCTAGGGCCTAATGCTGACGAACCGCCAGCACGGCCTGCCCTGTTTCCCTTTCGCTTCCCGCACAATGTGAAGAAAAAATTCTCCTCCTAATACCTGTGTTTGATAGAATGAGAGCATACGGCAATCTGTGGAGGCGAAGGATCCCTGAAGGGGAAGGGGGGGTTTACAAAAGCCCCTGCCCGGGGCTGCCTCCGTTTCCAGGGCTTTAAACATGAAGGACAGTTTGAACCTTGCGTGTGTGCCAAAAAAATTGATTTGATTTCATCTGTAAGTTAAAGTGGCTAATTGCTTATGAAGGATAGGAGTTTCCGCTCCCTAGGTCTCGCTAAAATACCCGAACAGGCGGTTGCGACGTAGACTCCAAGGCTCGCTCAAGGGTGCACCCGCGAGAGGAAAGGTCAGCTTAATCTCCCTTTTAAAACTTCAGCACTGGCTAAATTTGGGCTTTAATCAGCCGCACGTGCCACTTCGAACGTGCAAGAGGCCTGTACTGAGATCTTGTCAAAGAAAACTTTTTGCTCGCGCCACCGCACCACGTCTTGAGCATACTGCAACGATCTATTTCATATGGCAGGAACGTTTGGGTGTTCGTACAGTGGCTGTTTGATCCTGACAATAGGACATGCGCTCCGGTGATCGTAGTGGCTGGGAGGTTCCGATTATCCACATGCCTGGCCTCTCAAGCAAGAGCCATCCAAGGCACACGTGGCAGTGCCTGCAATTTCCCAATAAGACAATCCTCTCCCTAAACCTAGGGTGAGGCCACAGATGATTCGGTCTTCATCATGAAGCGGAGCCTTTTTTTCGAGATAAAAATGGGACAGAGCTGCCCAGCTTACACATTTGCCGAAGATCCGTTGATTAGTATCGCCAATCCGTCCAAATCATTTCCAGGGCTGGGGTGCTTTCCCTTGCGCTTTTGTTAAATCCTTGTTCGCATTGTTCGTGCTCTAGGAGGCAATCATCCCATTAATTGTCGCGGTCATGCGACGCTCCACCTCAGGTTTCTGTGGAGATAATCTAAATTCCAGATTCAACACAGCTTTGGGAGCGTTGTTAGGTACATCTGAAGAAACCTTTTGCCTCTCACTTCCCACGCCTTTGAGGGTCCCCTAATGAGGAAATAAACAACTATGAATGCACTCCCAGCATTTACAGCTAGCTGCACGTGGCATCTAAATCACCAGACAAGCACACAGGATTGCGTGTTTGTGTCCTGAGTTTATATAGCTCTGCAATGAAGAGATACAAACAGGCAAACTTAATGTTCGGCGGTTTACTCAGTTTTATGTAGAATGGAGCTAGTATAATACAAAATTCTTAAGTGTCGCTCAGCCCGCTACACCTTCTTCCGTCGATTTTAAATGCACGCCGTCACATTCCTGTATGTCGGGCTAATGCGTGCAGGACAAAATGGAACTGTTGGCGACTTGTCGCCACTCCGCAGGCAGGCAGAAAAGTGAAAAAAATGTATGTCTGAGTACTACAAATGTGTGTATCTTCCTACCTAAAGAAGTAGAGGGGCAAAAAGATGCACACACTGGCCAACAACGAACGAGGGATCAAATCCGCACGATTCTGGCGGCAAGATGGATCACTGCAGTCAGAACGCTGAAATCTAAGCATTCTGCTAGTAAAAAACAAAGGGCAAGTTTCAAAATTTTTCAGAGTAATCAAAATACACTCTAGTTTATCAATGCCCCAGCCCCTCATACAGCGATTACTGCATGAAGATACAGCCCGTGCACACGGTATAGTCGACCTAAAAGTTCCAAAGAAGCATGACAAACAAATAGGGACAATCTACATTAGAGCGGATGAGCACAAATCTGAGTGTAAACAGCATCTTGGGAAAGATAACCGGAAGCGTTTAGAGCAGCAACCATAGATGAAAGTAGCTAATATATGCAGAGCACGTGCTGGCTCACAACAATTACTACGTAGTACGGAAATCTCTCCCATGGCAAATGGAGTTGTCAAGCAATTAGCGCTGTGAATTTCCCTGCAGACAAGGAACTTCGCAGCCCCTTCTTTAACGACTTAGGCTGGTGTTTACGACTGCATTTCGCTGAAAATTCATGGTCAGTGTGTCTCCAGCGCTCAATTATTCTAGGATTTAGCATTCTTACGGCTCCCTGTGAAGCCTTCGCCTCCACATGGCTATTCAGCCTGGTCGGCGAATTTCGCGTGCACTTCAAAAATTTTAAATCTTCTTCAAGAAGCACATAATGGAAAGCTTGTGGCACCTCCAATTCTTCTAGAAATCGGTAAAATAAAATGGGACATTGAGACTTGGTAGCCGGATAGCAAATTGTCCCAGCCACCTGACCGCAAGCGTCTTCGTCTTGTCACATCTTACCTCATTTCGTAAAACCTGCCAGTGTACCAGGATCAAGTCTCCAGTCTCGAAACACCCAACTGCCCGCCGCTCACCATAATTCCCGTGCGCGTAGTCCACTCTGGCGAATTTACTTTCGTGCAGGCAACCATTTTCTGATTTCCTTCGGTGCTGTGAAGGGCTGCTTATCTCGGCCACAAGGCAGAGACCCGATTCCTAGACGGGGTCGTCAGTATATACCAGGGCTGCAGCACAGCAACGAATTGGTGAGTTAGCGGATTTATTATCCGTCCACTCAGCACAGGAAAGAGGCTCAAGCCAAACATATATATTCCTTTAATTATAGAGCCCCAAATTTTGAAAAAAAAGTGGAGAGGAGGTGCTTTGTGTGCTCATTTGCATCCGGGGTCGTGGTGGTCACATTATGATCGACGTGCAGGCGAGTCATAGGGCCACAACAGAACACACTAGCAAATTTCGTACCCCTGTCCGTCAAGACACTCCCGAGAAATCAGTGAAGCTTCCAGCATGGGGTAAGAATACTTGAGCAACTTTCTTGGCCACAACAAAGCTAGAGCAAGGGGTAAAGGGGGCATATCTTTTGGCTATGTAAACAACAATTTAGATTCTATCCTCACTCGTGACCTTGGGCAGTTTAGCAATAAAGCCACCAGCTAGATCGGGCCAGATGCTTTTGAAAATGGAAGGCGTTGCGAAAGGCCATATGTGTAGGAATTGCAGTTCCAATTACTGACACTCTGGGCATTACAACGCATACTCCCCTGCCGCGAGACGCATCACAGGCCACCAAAAGGACAGCGATATCTTTTACACTATAGTTTGAATTCCATTGTGGCCCGAATCACCACGATCACCTGCTTTTCACAAGCAGCATTAAAAGGCAAGACCTATATGTACTAATAACGGAGTCCTTGCTTTGTGTTGAGCCACGGTAGGCCATTCTCAACGCGGTAGTGCTTCACCCCTTTGCCATAGGGGTTGGGCAATAGAGGCATATGCATTGGGGCCAAGCGCAGAGGACTCACGCAATGTCAATCAATCCGTAAAAAGACACATACGAGAGGCTGCGCTACACAATGGGGAATTGCTGGGGTGTCAGGAGAGCGTGTCGGTGACCGCGTTGATTCTGCAAAGTCGCTTTGCAGGCGTTCAAGCCACCGAGCAACTCTAGGACTATCGATATCTTGAAAACTCTTTGCAAGATACAGTAAAAGATAGTAGTTGGTCTAGAGAGCAAAATGACTTTCACATGAATAGTGCTGGCGTTTTCCACGTGCCACCACACCGCGTAGAGTTTCTCCTTCCTCCTTACATGGTGCTTGGTCATGGTGAAGCGACGAGAGTGACAAGCAAATCACAACTCAAAGTCTTTAAGAAAGGACCGCACCTACCGCTACGCCGCTAGCGTCAGCTCTTAAAAAGAAGTGACATCCAAAACGGGGCAGTGCGATCAGGGGAAGAAAAAAACGGCGGCCAACATGCTTCCTTCGTGCGGCATCAGCATCCCAGTCTCAGACCGCTCTTTCTCTAGTAGATCAGTCAAATGGGCAACAATCCGAGCAAATCCGGGAATAAAATTTTAGTACTGAGATGCAAGCCTGGAGAACTTCACAATCTTTGGGGAGGAGCAAGGGCGAAGGCAGCCGGCTCTAACGCATTTCCTTCAGCCGCAATATGGAATCCTGGAGACAGTATTTTGACGAAAACAAGCACTTTCTTGCCTTTAGATGCAGCCAATCGACCGCAACATCTGAAGCGCACGTCATAGACATTCTAGAATCTCTTTAACCCTTTCTGTTAAATCCGAAAACCTCCTGCAAGTACACAGTCCCCCAGTTTTTTTTGGTTCCAACACGAGTTTATGCCAAAAAGCGCTAGTCGATTCTTACACTGCCGCCTTTCAACAAATCATTCGCCTACCGTTCAGTCTCCTCTTATACTGTGGAGATTGCTGATACTGCGGAATATAACTTGGGACTGACTTAGGAATTTGCTCAATATGGTGCAGTGGACGACCAGTAGGTTGCGAGCTGATACCAGACAATGCTGCACATGTATTGTCAATTCATGTGTGCGCCTGCCTCAAATAAAATAATGCACACGGTGCTTTTCTCCGTGGTAGTCTTTACCAGAGTCCCATATCACCTGTAGTGCAATCAGCAGGTTAGAGCCTTTAGAATATAAGTTACTGGTTGTGTTGGATCTGATCCACTTTATGAAACGCAACTTGCCATTGATTTTGAAAGAGTCCGTTGTCGTCTTGAACCTCCCGTTGAACTGGTCCTCAATTGACAAGTAGGGTCCCCATTGAGGCACTGGAGCTCCTCCATTTGTCCTCTACCATACCCATCTCCTTCAAATCGTTAAGGGATCCGAGTCCTCTGCTGCACATCCTGAACGGAGCGTTAGACATACGGAATATGTGATGTCCTTGCAAGTCCCGTCGTGTAGATTTCGACATTACGCAAGCAAGTTGTTTTTCAAAAAGTTGGGCTTACTCCCCAAGGACGTATCTTATTGACCGGAAACTGTGGCGAAGAATGACAACGTAGCTCTTGTCAGGACATTTCACTACAATTGCTACCTAACAGTCACTCTCTGGAAGGCATTCCTTAGTCCAAAAATTGCAAGTATGGGGCTTCTATACGTGTGTTGATTAGTTCGTCTGAAGATTCGAGGACCATTTCAGACTAGTAGACAAAGTTTTTTGTCTTGATATACCCTCTGCTTGATAGTAGTCTCAATGGCTAGAAAGGCCTCTTGCTCCTGTTAGAATACACCAACTCTTCTCTTTTATCGATATTTATCACAGAGCCCTTAGCACTTGGACACGCATAGGGAGGCAACCTAATTTAGGCTTATCTTTCGTTAACTCGCAATTTCAGCCCTCTGCTTGCGAGACAGAGTATCTCGGGTTTTCGGTTTGCTTATCAATGAAAGAAACTATTCCAATGCCCTTTGACTTCATGCCAAAAATCATGTAACGCTGCAGTTTTGCTGACGTACAACCAGCCCTTTTTGTTTCGAGCTCAATTAAAAGTCATAACTCCAGATATGAGCTCCTGGTTTTGAAGAGGCAAATATTTCTAGCCTTGATACAAGAGAACCATCCCAAAGTAGAGAAGAATTCCGGACCCCCGGGAAGGCTACTTCTGTATAGAAACGCATTCTGGATGCGCGAGAGCTCTTACCGCACTGCCGCCTGGTACAGTCAATTAGCGGTAATTATAGGGTCTTTCAAGTGGATAAAGGCATTCTCCTCAGTGTACTGTTCCCAAAACTCGGAGAGTTTCCACGCACTAGTTGTCTTCAAGTACGAATCACTGGAGAATTGACTGCGTTGGTTTTTCTGTGTGAAAATATGTTTTATCGCAGAATACTGATCACTTGATACTAGAAGACCTCACGTTGGGTGCGCGTGCGCTAAATGTGATGTGCAGCTAGCTGTGAATGCTCGGGGTTTTGGAGGTTGCAGCTACGCGCACCTTAGCTCTCCCCCTCCCCGCATGTCGACGATTCTGAGGAGCGTGGCCAGGCGGAGGCGTGATTTTTTTTGAGGCATACTCAACAGCTCTCTACTAGGTGTGTATAGAATGCGGAGTTGAATTCCTCCCAACGGAGAAGGATGAAGAAATACACCATTGGAAGGCTGCTGCTCTAGGCATCACTCCCCATCTATCAACAGTGTAGAAGTCCCTTAGGTTCAGTTTTGCAGGGACCATGAAAAGGGCCAGTATACAGGGACACGCAGCGTTAAGGGTACGTTGAAGGAGTCAGATCATCCAATGGAGGGCGTATCCTGTCTGCTCCCATTCACGCCTATCAAGGTGTTCGTAGACCTCGGAGAGTACTGTTGCACGTGCGATTTTTCGAGGCTTTTCTTTGGTTTGTCAAGGAGCAGACACAAAATTCTGATGTGAAGCAGCTCATAACGGCCAACCAGCTTCGCACAACGGTAAATGGATTGGAGAAACCCTACCAATTTTCGTGACAGCAGAATCCTAGGCGTCCTGCTGACCCTCTATACTATTGTTACGGGTGCATGCTTTAGCGCCCCTAGCGTGTGCAACTGTTAGAGTCCTGATGATTCGGGCAGTGGCGGGCACTGGGTCTTTGAGAGTTCTGAGAAGAATTGCCCGTTCGAGGCCCCTAGCCCTTCCCCTTGCCTTCACTATTGCATTGGTGCAAATCCAAATAATATCCACCAGGCTTTGTGGCGAAGGACCAAGGGTCTTGGATGCAGTGTCTGCGCGCAGCTCCCAGGGCCGCTGTGTGGGGGCGGGGCTGGGCCACCTCGCTGAACCCGAGGCATGTTGGGGTGTACTGCCCAAAGAAGCCCTCGCGCTTCGAGTTCGCCGTCGTGTTCTTCACTTTCTGTCCTTCTCTCTTTTCCACTTTCTGCTTCTCCTCGCTGGAGGCTGCTGCTGCTGCTGCCGTGTCCGCCACTGCCGCGGCTTGGGCACTGTTGAACTGGCACGCTTGGCGCTCCGGTCCGCAAGTCCTCTGTCGCAATCATGAGTAAATACGTGCCTCCCCACCTGCGCGTTGGCGGGGGCTCTGCAGCCGCCCCGGCGAGTGCCTCTGCGCCCTCAGGCGCCATCGATGCAGCAGCAGCAGTCAACAATCTTTTGCGGGCTCGTGCGGCGGAGGACGCGGGGGCACCCCCAGCTTTGGACGGGAGTTCCTCTGGAGCTGGAGGCTCTCCTGGGGGCGCTGGCCAGGGGGCTTGGGGAGCTTGGGGCCGAGGCGCTGCAGTCCTACGAACCAACAAGCCGAAGCCTCAACAGAGGAGCACCACCCTGAGGGTCGTGGAAGTTGATTCCCTTGTCATCATGAAGATTCTCAAGCACTGGCGGTGAGTGCTCTCCACATTGGGCTTAGGATCGAGCCTTGCCAGCGATCTTGTTGCGCTCTGGAACGCTGGGGTCGTCCCGCTGGTGTGCCCGTTCACGGCGACCTCCCCTACTGCCCCGCCCCCCTCCTTTTCGTTGGCTGTAAAAAGACTCTATCGACCAGCTGGCTGCACTCCTTCCTCATGCACCGGTTGCTGCGCCCCTGTGTCTCCGCAAACCTTCCCCAATGTATGCGCGTATGTGCGGACCGCGCTCTCTTGGTCATTCCCCCGATTTCACTGCTCCATGTGCCTATCCGCCTTCATCGCAATGTCGCTTCGTATTGCGCTTGGGCCGGCTGCCCTCCCTCCCCTTCTGGTGCAAGAGGGGCTTGGCTCCCATTGTTGCAATTTCCATTTCGGTTTATGAGGCGTACTGCCGGGAGGGCTGGCCATCAGCACTGAGCCCTTGCTAGCGCTCATATCGATGTTTATTGGCACCTTGTATGCATACGTCCTCTTCACGAGTTGGTCAGAGGTCTGTATGCCCTGCCTTCGTTTTCGCGTTCACTTTCCTCGTTTCGTGCTACTTTTCGTGTCTGCTGTATAGGTTCCCATCTTTCCGTAACGACCATCTTTAATGAACGCCCCACTTTTGTTCCTTCTTGCCGTTGCACATTTGCTACCGAACCGCATCACAAGGAGCTTTTGCGTCTTTTTGTGCGTCCAGTCCCTCTGTATGGAGCCCGCCGCTTCTTGCGCTCCCTTGCTGCCCTGCGCTCTGTTTCTTTCAGAGACTTCCATCCGCTGCCGGTAAACGGCCAGTTGCTAGGAACTGAAACCCGCGATAAACTGGAAGTGACAAATTGTTTCCCTCTTCCCCAGAAGAAGGTGCGCGCACATCTCACTGCCTGCGGCTCTGCGTCTCGCCCTCCCCTTTGCTCTTTTGCGTGGTCTCGAGGAACCCGTTTGCTCCTCATACGCCTCTGCTTCACGACTTCCTGAGCCTTTCTATCTTTTCCTCTTGCACAGCTTCCCGGTAGCCCCCCCTTAGCAGTGATCACTCTCCACGTTGTTTGCCACTGGAGCTGTCCATGGTTCTTGAGCGCCCCTCCCGGGCCGAAGGACTGGGAGAGGGGCATTGCCCTTCCACAGAGAGGGCGTCAGCGCCACGCTATCGCTGCTAGGCGGCATGCAGCGTCGTGTTCTTCTGCTTGAACAGTGCAAGGCGGGGTAGGGGGCCTCTGTTGAGACGCTTTGTAGCCTCTGTAGCTGTGGCACTGCGCGTGTGTGTTTGGGTGATAAACGCTGCCGGCTTACCGCCTAACTTCTCAACCAAATATTCGTTGTATCTATCTCCCTCTACTCGTTTTTCGCTAGTTAGTTGGGCCCGCGTGCGTCCGTCCCTGTGCGGCTGCAGGAGGTGCTATCGGCTTTGCAGCAAGAGAAGATTTCGGGAGACCTTGAGGAGCGGGTGGATGAAGAGTTTGATCGCTATCAGGACAGAATGGCGGAGTTAATGCACGACCTGAACGTGGACTGCTTTACGGTTGGCTGGTATCTTACGGTTTCCTTCTCGGAAGCGCTACAGAAGGAGATAATCGAAAGCCTCGTGGCCTACCAAGAATTGGTAGATCGAGCTGTACTGCTCGCGTTCGATCCCCAAAGGCTCTCGAATGGCCGCATTCCGTTCAAGGCCTACAGAGTGAAGCCCGAGTTTCTCCCACTCTTCCATGCATATGAAGCGGATGTCGCTCAATACAGCAAAATCACGGCTGCCGATATCCTTGTGGAGGTGCGTTGATATCCCTTCTCTAGTGCCGCTCTCGCTTTCTTCACCTCTTTTGCACGACTCTTTTTTTCTGTGTTCCTCTATTGCGCGCCCAGCAAGGGCGGGGCTCGTGCTGCTCACGGTGACCACTCGCTTCTGTGGTGCGCATGCATGCATGGGCACGATGCCTATATGTATGTACGTGTGTAGATGGGTGTATATATTCATGCATGCGTATAATCTTTATGTAGCCACTCATGTATGTATGTATGTATGTATGCCTATGCAGGTGCCGGTAACCCTGCGGAATGCCTTTTTATCGGAGGCATTTTTCCTTGAGTGGAGCAACAGGTCATCTTTGTCTGCATCCTCGCTCTGCTGGGGGACACCACAGCCTTCGTCCCTGGAGAGGGGCATTGGTCAGGTATCTTTGTGCTTGGACCTCTTGGGCGAGGAGCAAGAGAAGGTGCAGCGGTATCAGCGAGACAGCTTGCGGCAGCAGCAGTTGCAGAAGCAGCTCACCGAGAGGCGCCGTCTCGAGAACGAGCAAAGGAGGCTAAAAGGCGAACCACTTCTGCCTGCAGAGCCTGAGGGTCTATCCATGCGGCCTGTTGAAGTGCCTTCCCTGTTGCCCTCGCTCCTGCTGCAAGCCCAAGTTGGGCAGCACGTGCAGCAAATCTCCGATGCGTGTGGCGACAGCCTGAAAAAGATGTTCCTGCTGAACTATGCGAGCCAGCCGCAGAAGGAGGCTACGGAATAAGTGCGGGATTTTTCAACGCAGCAATCGGTTGAGTGTGATATGCGCGTGTGCTTGCATTTTTGTGCAGGCACATGCGCATGCACGTTTAGATCTGTGCTACGGCTGTTGTATTCGTTTTCTTGTGCACTTGCCTGCCTTCCTGTGCGCACACTTGTTCGCGTCTCTCCTTGGGAGAGGGGCTGGCTGGGGCAACGCGCGCCAGGCGTGTGCCGCGCAGGGCTGTGCTTTGGAATCTGGTTAACAAGGCTACTGGCATTCACATGATGCGCATGCCAATAAAGGAAAACCTTATAAAATTCTATATCTATATGCCTATCTCATCATACACCGCAGGCCAATCAGGGTGTCAGGGATGCATGCTCACAGCGCTTGCAGCTAGAGTCACATCGAGAGCCGGGGGCTATAGAGACCAGTGACAACAGGAGAGCCTTGGGGGCGATGTTTGAGGTAGAGGAGATGCTTTGGGGAGAGACCACGCCTGCTGGCGCTGCTGGAACTATGGCAATAGGGCAGGGCACTCAGTGGGGGCAGACACGCACGGATTAAAGCAGCAACAGATATCGACTGCTATAATGCGCAATCGCATCCCAATAAAACTGCATTTACGACGAGTCTGCGCGCGGAATAAAGCACTAGGCGGCGCCTAGCACTTCTAGGCACCACCACTTGGTGGCAGCAACATTGAGCGGCCTTCTCAACAGGCTACAACCAGGTGACCCTGAGATCACCGTGCTCTTGGCTCAATTCCCCAAGGCGCCTTAAAGTGGCTGGGGAAGCCGTACTGTGCGGGAGGCCCTTCTCCTTCAAAAGGACGGCCAACTGTGTGTCAGCTGAGGTTGCACAAAACAACCTTGTAGGCGTGCAGAGGCCCTCCTAGTTTACAGGGTGCAGAGGAGGGGGCGACATGCCTTGACTGGACGGGTAGACACTCCATGCACTACACAAGAGCACCAACCAGTAACGGCCAGCCCTTTCGTCGCCAGTGTGGCCTTCGCAATGTGCGTTGCATTACTTTTTTGCGGTGCCCGTTCCCATCTTTTGCTTTTTGCTTGGCTGGAAGAAGTCAGTGAGGGGCCTCGAGTTGCAGCTTGACCGTTTAGCTGCTGCTGCAGACGCCTTCGTTGTCGTTGCTGTTGCTGCTGCTGCCTGGGGTGCAGGGGTGCAGGGAGATACGCATATGAGGCCTTTCGTGCGGATGCTGCCCATTGTAGGGGAAACAGCATAGTAATGCACTGCCAGATCCACTGAACACAAACACATACACAGAAGAAGGCTCACCGACCTTAATGCATGAGGGACTGAAGCCCGAGTACTTTGCTGCAAGGCGACAGAGAGTTGCGCAATTCAGAAGATGCAGGCGGAGATCTTCTGGAGGCAAACAGAGAGACAGATCGGAGCAGGGGAACAATCGTAAGCCAGGACAGAAAACGCGCCATGGAATTGAAAACAAGGATATGCTGAAAAGAAGAGGCAAAACATGCAGCAGGTGTTGTGCGGTGTGTGCTGACTGAGCTGCTTAGCCTGAGCCTCAAGGTCTCCCCGAATTGCAGAGAAAGGCAGCGACATCTCCAGCCACATGGCAGCACCCTCAGGAGACAGCAGCAGCGGCATCCTGAAACACACACGAAAAAATATAAACCCCAAGAAGGCCTGCATGCCCTTTCTCGACTCTCCCGTCGCCCCTGCCGAGGAAGAACAACAAAAACAAAGACTTCTTCTTCAAGAAGATACACGAGAGGTCCAGTAGCAGGCTGCCGCTGCAACGCGCGACCACGAGGCACCGTCAGCAGCTGCTCCCCCAGCCCAACTGGTGGCAGCAACTGCACACGCGTGGCAACAGCAGCAGCACCATATATCCACGACAGTAGAGAATGCAGCAGTACGGGCAGTATGCTGCTAGACCTGTCGTGTATCTTCTCCATGGGAGTTCCCTTCGCGCTCATTGTGACGACTGCAATGGACACGGGACTGGGCTTGCTGGTCTGGCTCTTGCTCGTGAGGTCCTTTTCGGAGTATGCTGGAATGTACAGACACCCTAGGAGCATGGGGGCCTCTGAGGGGCCAAGCACGCTGGGGATATTGTTATACTTGCCACCACAGCTGTACTGGATGCCGCTGTGGCTGCTGCCGGAGCAGCAAGGCTCCTGCTTTGCATCGCCGTGTTTCACTGGCGCCTTTGTCGGCCTTTTAGGAATGGGGGTTTCTGCAACCATGACAAGTGTGGAAAGCGCAACCGATGAGATGGCATAAACAGCACCCTTGCCCGCAGCAGGAGACAAACTGCGCTGCGTGCTGCCGTCCGTTGGTGCGGCCTTGCGCGAAGAAAAGCAGCGAGAGTCGCACATGCATGCACGCGCAGCAGCAGCAACGCCGCGAAAAAAGCGCATTAGCTCCGCATGGCAAGAAAAGCATCACGAGCAGCGTCTGATAAAGCCGCTTCTTTGGCACACACTCGACAAGCTAGACTAGGTAGGGGGCCCCCAACTGCCACAACCCGCGCATACGCTGGAAGAGGCTAGTAAGCCGCAGTACGTCAACGGACTTACGAAGCAGCTTTTGCTTCATTCTGAAGAAGAATGGTTGCCGCTGCGCGTTCTTGTCTTTAGGCCTTAGCCACTCGAAGAAGCCATCGACCAGCAGCACGCAGCGCCGCCTGTCGACTAAGCCCCTGTGACACGAAGCAGCGCACATTAACAGAGGCTGCTGAGCTTCGGAATAACTGGATAGAAGAAAGGTCGCGTGTGAGCAAAGTTGCTAGCCATGAAACGCACTCGCAAGCTGGCGAAGAAACACTCTAAGTTCAAGGGCCTTGCCGACAAGGGCGTATGCTAAGGCTAGGCGCTACAGGCCTTTTAAAAAAACAGTGGAGCAGGAGATATACGTTGCTGCTCCTGATGCTTTCCGTACGATCACGCTCCAGCATCTTTTAAACGTCTGCAGGCCTGCGAGCCCTTAGAGCGCTAGCTGCTGCAGTCGCTGTAATACCGTTACCATTTTGAGGAACTGGGGCCGTGCATGGAGACAACAGACAGCAACTGCATGCAACATTTGTGCTGCTCGCGCAAGTACCTGAAGGCTCTACTTGTCTGAGCGGTCTCAATGCGGGCATTCGAGGGGGTGAGATCGCTTCCGTGCAGCTGGAGACCCCATGCAGCAGCCACGACACTCCTGCTGCATGGGGTCTTCCCCTCCTGCTGCGGCAGCTCCCTTGGCTGCGGTGGAAGAATTACCGGAAGTCTGGTGGAAGGGGGCAGATTGCAGCCGTTAACCGGGTACTGCAGGAGCGACACATCGAGGAGGCCGGCAGCTGCAAGGGATGCACAGCTGCTGCAGGCGGCAGCCGTTGCTTCTTTCTCTGTTCGTGTTGCTGCCAGCGATTCGCCTTCCGAGAAAGCCTTAGTCGTTGCTGCCAGTGTCAGGGCTCTGGCCGCTGTTCCTCCGTCCGAGCGGAGCTTTTGAGGCAATGCTCCCTCTTTCCCTTCATCGGAAACTTCGGTCTTTGAGCCCTTCTTCTGCACATTGTCCTTCTCCTGTTGTTCCTGTGGTTGCGGATCGCCTGCATTGAGGCCCGCTATGACACACAGGCGGTGAGTATGAAACGTGCAAGACACACGGCCGCACATGTTCTCGAAGCCCCTGCCACTAAGGCGTAGATTGCGTGTGTATATATGTACATGTACATTGAGCAGTGGTTAGGTCTGTTTGATGCGACCCTATGGATTTTTTGGTTGCTTAATATCTGTTTCAATGAATATCGTAGGAAAAAATATTGCCAGCACCCAAATTCGCACAGTGGCTGCTCGGCCCGCCACGTACATTGAGCAGCGGCTCTAACCGACGGCGAAGCCCCCAGCAGCCGCGTCAGTTGGGCCTCTTCCGTCAGTATATCCCAGATACAGAGCCTGAAAGCCGAGCCAAAGATCAAGCAATGTGTTCTAATGCGTTCGATTCTACAGTCGCTCCACCCGTTCTTCTACAACCTAAAAGAGGCTCGCCTGATAACCCAGCTGTTGAATCTCCCTCAGTCTGTGAAGGCCGCCAGGCATCTTCTCCCGGGCGATCTGAGTGCCTTCTCTATTTGCATGCGGCAAAAGCGGCCTTTTAGAGGCTGTAGAAACGTGCTAATCAATGCCTCCAGAGTTTCAACTCCTTTGGCAGACAGCTAGTGCAATGTAGCTTCCGTATTGGGAACGTCAACGGGGACGCACTGAAAGGGATCTTACTCTCAGGGGTGTGAGTGCACATGGCAGGGTTTTTCTTAAAGTACCTCATCCATTCTTTGAGGCCTCGCAGAGGAGAGTCTCTTGGGGGTGTCTTCGCAGGCGTCCTTCCACGCTTTGGGGCCCTTGCCAGCTATGAGCCCTTGTACGACTCCGCTAGCGTAGGTGAGCAACAGCTAAGTAATAGCGAAAGGGGAACACTAAGAGGGGAATGTAGTGAAAGAAAGAGAGGTCCACAACGAAACAGGGAATCTTGCCCGCGTTCGCTCGCTGTTTGTACTATTATATGGCACCTAATTCTTTTGGCCGCCAAAGAAATGTATGCGGCCAAGCCTTTGCCCCTCTCCCTATTGCACGTCTTAATTAGTGAGCCCTGGCAGTTTCTCCTTAATTCCACATATATTTCCATCGCGAATGGGGTGGAAGCGCTCGCCGTGACCCGTAAACCGCTTCCTGCTGACAAGATTTCTTTGTCTATAGCAACACGTTCTGTCCCAGTGCCTCCGGGTGACGCTAGTTTACTGTCGCTTTACGCTAAAGTAGCGACTTGGGCGCGTAGAGCCACATCCTGCTGCTAAGGCTCGCAGTGGTCTCTAGGAGCGAATGCTTTCATGGGTCCTTTCGCAGCTCGCGCGTTTGTGGGGGGCTTTAGGTGGCATGTGAATAGCACTGTAGGACAGCTCCCAGTACAAGAAAAATGGCGAGACCCCGTTACAGGCTCTGCTTTATGAAAGCTTGTTTCCTTCCTCCTGCGCCCGAGAGTGTCCGTAGATGAATTTGGAACCCACCGAAGCAACAGGACTTTAGTGAGGTTTTTCTCCCCGATTTGCCTGCGCAGAGAGTCGAGATGTTTATTTCCTTCCAAAATCTTTCCAACTTGGTGCTGACTCCAGCTACTTCCGGCAACACATGCCTGGCGCTCTCTCAGGAGGAAGATTCCTTCCTGTTCGCCAGACGGCCCCGTTCCGTGCTCAGTTGCTGCCATTTAAGATGTTACACGTGCCCCCTACAGAAACATTCTTTTCTCTGAAGTAAATGCCGCACCGACTGTGCGCAAGCCTCGCAAAAAAATGAGCTTTTGTTGCCTACAGATGGCTGTACTCACCAGGAGGGCTGACCTACACGACAACGTTGTTACTTTAAGCCCCCGAACGCCCGTGCCATGCTGCAGTGTAAAGGGTTCGCAGTGGAAGAAGGCAACATTGGCCCCCCTGTAGGAAGTGCGCTGCGCCATTTGTGCCTCCAAAAGGTCCCCCTCTGCTGCTGTCAGGCTATCCAGCTCCTGAGGCGACCGACGAGCCTCCTGCAGGGGAAGCAGCATGTTGTTGCTAGAAGCTGGACCGAAGGAACAAGCCTGCTGGGGTAGAGGCAGCACCGCCGTGTCGAAGACGCTGACAAAAAGAAGAAAACAGGTGTCTCTGCTGTATAACTTGCAGCTCCCTCACAGAGTGGGCGTCTTTGCAGAGCCTCGCGGGCCTTCTTATCTCTATGGTGTCACCCCCAAGGGTCACACCCACCCACTCTACACAGCAAGAGACAACCTTCCACTAGACTTTGGGATGAAGGGCTACTCTGGGGGTCACTCATGTGGGCATCCTCCAAAGCTCCGGACAGCAGAGAAAACCTCCTCACTTGCATGTCAGACCTACAAAACAAGAGTTGAATGTAAGAACAAACCGCCAAGATCTACCTATCATGCGTGCAAGAAAAAGTGTCCAATAAAGGTTCCTAAAAACTGCTTCTAGTGCGTCTAGACAGGAGGCATAAGTGAGGCGGAAACACGTGCAGCCCCACACAAGCGGCGGGATGTGGCGCTACGAGAAAGAAATGCCACGCAGCCCGCTGGAAGAGTCATATAGGGTGAATCTCTATGGCCGGTGTGTGGGGCACTTCTAGCAGCTCTAAACTGCTATCCTGTTGAAGATCCGCACTCCGCGGGGAAATCCCAATGGCCATGGCGTATCAGACCTCATCATCCTGCAAGAGCATGTTAGGGATGCCTTTCGAAACTGGGTATTCTCTCTTGCATGTGGGACATATCAGGGCCCCTTCCAAGATGTGGAGCTGGGAAGAAACACACACACAACTAAACTGTACGCCCTACACTCGAAAGACCCTACGTCATGCTGTGCGCTCACGTCAGGCGTCTACACAATTGAGAAATTGGGAGCGTGTGCTTTCCGCATTTACGTCCAACACTGCAGCCTGGAGAGCCCTAAGGAAGTTCTCGTCTGCCTTGTCGCTTTCAGAGAAGGTAGATGGCAGATCCATGCCGAGCTGCGTATACACACCCAGAGCAAGCCCCCTGAATTTGCGTACTCAGGCTCACGCCTTCGAGATCTAGAGAGGCGCCCCTACTACGCGAAAGTGTGCCAAGGCCTCCTTTTCCTCTCTTGTCCCCTACAACTCTCGATGTGGTTACCTTCTGCATCACCATCTGCGCATACATTTGTATCTATATATATATATATATATATATATATATATATGCGCCCTTTCGGCGATGCGACTACCACAGGCATGACCTGTTTTGGCAAAATTGCTGTGCATAAACATCGAATACTGGGGGCCCAAAATCTAAAGTACATTCGCACCTCCGATGCCGTTTGGACCAAGGCTTGCCAGTCGAGCTTCTTCAGAAGGGAAAGCAGAAGAGGCGTTTGTAACTCGGTTTCCTCGTGCTTCGTGGCGGAGGGTGCCTCTCCCAACTTGATGAGTAAGGGGTAGCCCCCGGAGCACTGCCGCCGATTGCTGCACAATCACATCTTAGACCTTGCGCCGGAACCCGTGAGGCAATAAGCGAGCAACTGAGGCACCTACATAATAGGAGTCCTGCTAAACTGCTGCAGCCCATTCGATGCATGGCCCTTTTCTCACTCCGCAAGCAAGCGTGTAGATTGCCGCTCGAAACCTGCATCTTTACAAGGTGAAGAGAGCCTACGTGAGGGAGAAGCAGAGGGGCAAGGCTGCGGCTGCTGCGGAAGGCGCCTTACCACATGAGAAGGTTGTGAGTAAGGAGCCGCATTTTCAGCGTGGCCCGTCAGGGCCGCACGAAGCAAGGCGGATCAAAGCTTGAACCCCTACCGACGGAAGCCTCGAGGTTGAAGCGGGGTATCGAGATATGTGCTTAACGGAGCATAGCCTAAGCCCGACTTCCGAGGTTCTAACTGTTGAATCTAGACCGTATCAGAGGCTTTGCAGAAAGGAAAAACGGTCAAAATTGAAGCAAAGGTCCGTCTTTTGTAAGGCAGTGGGCCATCGACTCTCTATGCCTTTGCCCGCTCAAGGCTGCGGGGGCCTCCCACTCACAGCCCTGAAAATTCTCTTTCTCATTTATCGCCTGTGATCGTGTATTTCGCTCCACATTTGCGTTTTAACATGGCAAACTCCTCAAATCAGTTGCTGCGAAAGATTGTGAGGAGCGTAAAACTTACGCCTTCAGCGGACTCCGCATTTGTCTGTTCTCAGTGGGCTGAGGGGCATCGAAGGGAGTTTCTTATAAGTCATTCTCCCAATGCAGTTTTGGGCTAGAGAGGTTTCTTGCGTGTGCTCTAAAAAGCTCAAGAATCCCACGTTCCCATTAGCAACCCATGAACCCCGAACCCTCGCGTCGACACACGACTTCCCTACAGAGCTCGCCGTCTGCTCACGTTCCATTACCCTCGCGATAAGTCCTGAACCCCCCTGCCTACAGCTAAACCCAACGCTTATAGCCTACAGCCTAGAAACCAGAGCCTGAGCTCCTAATGCCAAATGCTAGCGCTTGAACCCGAAAACACTGACCGTTCTGCCCTAAATTCTACGCGCAAGTTGCAACGCCCCCCAAGGGCTCCTGCAGGAGGGCGCTCTAGTAGCTGCACACCGACTACAAAATTGAATAAAACTTTATTGAGAGTGCTTTTACACAGCTCCCTTCCCTTTCGCACTGACCGCAGAAGTTTCTGGCACAAGAGAAGAAAGATCTAAGACTGGGGTGCGCAGGGCTGCACCGTTTAAACCGAGCGCGCATTCACACCTAGCTGCACATGAAAAAGTATAGCCTACAGGCAAAGAACATTGAACCTTGAAGCACTGGGCCAACTTTGCGTCAAAAGAAGATATAAGAACAGCCGGAACAAGCGGTAACCAAGATCAAGACTAAAGCTGCATTCGTGTAAAGTGCCGGAACGCAGCAAAACCAACGGTTAAAGTTGTAGGATAATAGGGGCACCGAAGAAAACCTAGTCTTCAGGCAAGGAGGCATCACTGTTTTGGCCTACCCCGAGCGCAAACTGCAGAAGCGGAAACCTGGGAAGCGCACTGCTCTGTCGGCGTTTACGTGTTACCTTTTTTAGGTCGGTATCAGCCGCACAAGCAGCAGTTCTTAATGCAGCAACAACCCCGCCCACCCGTCCTGCCTCTGTGTCTCTGAAGGCACGGACAAGGTCTCTTCAAGGGCGCCAAACATGTTTGTTGCATATTCTCCGTTCGCGGATGGAGGCGCCCATGACAGAGCCTGTTTTACTGCCGGAGCACAAAGAAAGTGCTCTCTCACATGAATACAACAAACGCCGTTCGGATTCAGCCTTACTGCTGCTTTGCAGCACTTCGCATTTGCATCTTCTCTGCAGCGCATACGCTGTCCCTATGTAACTGCTGCTCGTGGTCTGGCTGCCCACGCTACACAGTTCCAGCACTGGCGCAACGACTCGCGTGTCGGCCTTGAGTCAAACCCTTCGTCTTACTGCTTGATCAATGCATGCATTGCTGCCATGCTCTTATGTTTCACGGAATTTCCCGAGAGCAATTTGCCTCCTAAAAAAATGTTGGTCAAAAAAGAAAATGCCTCATCCACTTCGTCAGTGAAGAAGATCTGCTGCACCTCGTCGAAGTCCACCAGCCCGCACTCCACGAGATAATCGAAATTCACGACTTTCTGCACCAAACACCGCAAGCCACGCATGCGCGCACAACCATGCGATGGTCATGTGAAAGCTGTGCTAGCAGGAACCTGCAAGGAGGCAGCACAGAAGGCGTTTCTTTTATACGCCGACCAGCAAGGGAACCTGCTGTTGGAGCAATCGCACGGATCACACAGCACGAGGAGCAGCAGCGGAGCTAAAGATGCGCAACCTTGCACACCTTCCAGTAGCTCTTCCCGAAGAGAATAATGGGAATGTCTCTCTTGAGCTTCCTACACTGCTTGAGGGTAAGGACCTCCATCAGCTCGTCCAGAGTTCCTACTCCCCCAGGTGCCGCAATCACCGCGAGAGCGGCATACGTCATCCAAAACTTCCGAGTAAAGAAATAGTGGAATTTGAAGGCGAGTTCGCTGTCAATATACCGATTGAGACATGATTCAAAGGGCAGTGTCATTCCAAAGCCCACGCTTCGTGCGCCTGGTACATCTCGAGCTCCCTTATTGGCTGCCTCCATGAGGCCTGGACCCCCTCCCGTCCCTAGAGCGGCGGCACACAGCGCTCCAGACTCGAGACCATCCAGCTGGCTTCGGAAATGCAGCGGATCGTCTCCCGCAATAACCAGTGGGATCTCCCGCATTACATTGGCTATCGCCTGAGAAGGCGCCGCAGACATCGGAGCTACGACGCGGAACAGGTAGGTGCTCGACACCGATAGAAAGCACGTGTACAAGCATGTACAAGCACACGCATACATACTACAGCCGTTGGCTTGCTCTCAAGACTTTCGCTGCGCTGACTCTCCGTCTCTGTCTCTCTCTCGAGACCGATCCTGGTGCTTGCTGGGTGGCTCTGCTGCGGCTGTTGTTCCTGTACAGACGGGGCTGACCTTCCTTGCTTCTTGCGTCTGGACCCACTCCATGAGGCGCCGAGCAAGCTGCCGAGTCTTCTCGTACCACTCGCAGCACCACTCCAGCCTCCGTAATTTCTCAATACTCGCGACGGCCGCCTTCGCTGCGGCTTCGCTCTCGGCGGACTGCGCTGCGGCTTTTGCTGCAGCCATCCTGCAGAGGCAACAACACCACCAACAACGGCCATCTGGTGCAGCGAAAATGCACCAACGCCTTCCCAATCCGGGCAGCCCAATCGCCTCCACTACCAGCAATCGCGTTTCTCGGCCTTCCGTTCACGCAGACACGTACACCCGCGCCTTCCGTGCTGATAAGGCCTCACGAGGCGAGTGGCGGCAAGCACGAAGCAACACAAATTCGGAAGCTCAGTAGCAGTACCTCTCTTCCCAAGTTTGCCTGTCCATAGCCCGCGCGCTGCCGAAGACGACGAAGGTGGAGAGGATGCCGTTAGCCCTGAGGCGGTCCCTTACTTCCAAGTACTCGCAGAGAATGCGGACTTCGCGGGCTCCTCTGCTGTGCATCCATTGTCTGTTGTCGTAGGACTAGAAACAGAAATTCGCCAGCAATTCAGAAGGAACATGTGATGACGACCCAAAGGCTGCAAACCCCTCCTTACAAACCCTACAATGCTAGACGGGACCACCATCAACACGGAGTGCGCAACCATCAATTAGGCCATTAACCGCAGATTTTACAGGTAAGGCTTGAGATTTAGCATTCATCGTTACAGTTTACGGTTTCGTGCCTTGATAGGATCAGCAGGAGCCGAGGAGGAGTCTTCGCTGCTGGCTGATGGGACGTTCTGGTCTTCAGCGATCATCTTTAGGAAGTTAGGATGTAGGGCTTCAAGCTTGACAAGGATAAGATTCTTCTAAGTCTCGACACTTTAAAAAGGCTCATATAGATAAACTGGTGAGTGAGCTTTGAGGCGACTTGACACTTCACAAAAGTTCTGGCTGCTCGGGTTCCACTTCGTGTGAACCAAAAATAATGGGAGGCGGGTACTTCCACTGGCAGTCCCAAGCCCTACACTCTAAACCCTATGACAGACTTCCAAAATCCTGGATATTTAGGCTAAATACAAAAGCCCGAATGTTGCACTTCATTGTTTCCAGACACAAACCACATCTAAAAGCAACAAAACCGATCGATATGTTGTGGGGCGGCACATTCGTTTCCCCTTTGCAAGCTGTATTCGTACTTTGCAAATTCGTGCATACACGAGCCTCACTAGCTTTGACTGCTCAGTTCGCCATTATTAGCTGCTTTTCGCCTGCTGGGCCGTTTTCTCCTTCACTGCAGCTCCCTCTAGCGTGAATAGGTAAACGCACAATAGTTATGTAGCATCCCAATTCTGCATACTAACCAAAGGCTCTCAACCTACCCGAAACTCTAAAGGCCCTAAAATATCAGTTTGCGAAGTGCTTTCTCCTAACGATCGGTGGCTGCGCTAGAATTGTGCTCTATCTACACTAGCTGAAGCTAAAAACTACGGGAAATTGATCGTTTGGTTTGGCCATTCGTCCAACTCATGTGTCACACGGTGCTTAACTCAACGGAATAAGGAATAAGTTGTGTACCTGTGCGTTATAGGCTGCGATGCGCAACTAGCTGTGAATACGTGGAGGCGTGTGAAGGGTCCAGCAACGCCGACGCACCATAGCCCTCAATATCTCTCCCTTCATGATAGGACTCAGAGGGCTGGAGGTAGAGAGAAAGAAAAGCGCTGTTAGAGCGACTCAGTGTAACCTTCCATGCGTATTTATTGTGTGGTGCGGCTACTATGACCTCCCTACGGCGACCTTTATGAGAGCATTACACTTACCGTGACGTCACTCCGGCAAAATTCCAATGTAGGGGAGCCTGGGCTGCTGGAATACGCTTTGTTGCATCCTCTTAGCACTTCAACTATTCATTCGCACCCAGTTGGATAAGCTAAGTAGCGCTCAGGCCCACTGCACTTCTTCCTATAGCATGGGGCTCACTACCCCTACTCTGTAACAAAAGGCATGTACATTAGCCAGGTGAATTACTCAGTTTGTAATTAAGTCTTCACTGAAAAGGCCCAACGCAAGTAAAAGTGCAAAGATGCAGCTTGACTTGCTGTAAGCCTCTCCTCGAATACAAAATTGTGCGTTATTTCCGGCGCATCGCCCCTGGGGGAATGCAGTAGCAGCCAGTACCAAAACTTTTGGGGAGTCCCTTGGGGCCCTTCAGCAGTTACAAGTAGACAGGCCCGTATGAAAGCGCATAGGGCCAAGAATACAGACCGTCTGCCCAGAGTTCGAGACACCCCAAAGAGCTTTTATGCGAAGGCAAGGCTGTGGACCCACTATCTAATTTTAGCTGGGTCCACCTATCTACTAGAGATGCACGGCTTATGCTACAACTAGTGTAGTAATAGAAGGGTACGTCTTTATTCTTAAGATACCTTCGCAGCCAGTAGGATTTTCAGGTCCCTGGGAATAAAATTTCTACACAGGGACTCATACCGCTGTGGACCGCTGATGAGCGCGCCTCGAAACGATAAGACAAGAGTGAGAGGCTGCATTCTGACTCCAGGGTGTGAGGCATGTCGCTGCCCCTGGTTAAGGAGTGCTATTCCTCGGCTTTCCTTTAAAAGCGAATAAAAGACTGTTGGCCCCTGCTTTGCATATATATTGCACGAAGCCGTTGCTCTGATTCAGGGCTAAGCAGTGCCCAGTGGCAGTGGGTGCACACACTAACTCTCTTGGTAGTTCCTGAGCCGGGCAGGAGGAACACTAGAGCTCCAGAGACGCACACTGATAGAAGGAAAGGAGAAACGGTAGCACATACAGCACAGAACCAGAGGAAAAATGCTGCAAAGTCTGTACAAGAGACGCAGAAGTCACAAGACAACACTAAAAGAGGCCAGAAGATAAAATACGAGAAGCACTCGAAGAACGGATTGGGTCACCCACCCTCTCCTGGCTGCTACCCTTCTTAGACTCAACAATACCTGGTATATTTGCTGCACCTACGTCAGACAGGCGCCGAGAGCTTTATTGAAAATTCTACTGCTGGTGCTACTGCAGCTACAGAACGAAAAACTTAGCACCCGCTGAAGCCGCGGCAGGGCTACTCACGGGGTTCCATGTCTCTAGCCAGGCGACAAATACAGAGGGCGCAACAGTGAGCTTCTGCCTTTGCAGAGGCTTCCTTTGGTAGCCCCCAGTTGTTCTGCTACTGTTTCGTAGAGGGAAGAGCTGCTCGTCATGCTAGTGCTGCTGGTGCTGCTGGTGCTGCTGTGCCTCGAGAGCAAGCGCTCTGCCGAGTCCGCAGCTCTGTTGCAGGGGGAAGGGCAGTAGTAATAGTCGCTGCCTAAAGGGGATAAATGATGGAGCCCTGCAACAGCAGCAGCAGCAGCATTTGCTGCCTCTGCGGCCTCTGCCTCTACTGCTGCTGCTAAAGCCCAGGAGCGCCGCTCTCTCCAAGGCGAAACAGTGGCGGTTCCCTTGCGACATTTCAAGGCCGGAGCCCTTGGGCATCTAGCCACCGGACTGCGGGCCAGGGAAAGATGTGTTTTGCTCCGCCCTGGAGCGGCGGCCGCATCTGCCGCCGGTGCCCTTCCCAGCTTCCGTGTCTGGAGTGTTCTTTGGCGAGCCTCAGTAGCAGACACGGAGTGGTAGGCAGCAGAGGGAGAGGCTGGCAACGCAGAGACATTGGGGCTGCCAGTGGTTGAAGACTGAGGGCTCCTGCCTCTTGCCCGCCTTCCGCACTGCAGCAGCCTTTTCACGGTGTCTGATTCCGCCAATTTTCTGTAGGGCCTACTGCTGAAAATGCTGTTGCTCCGCTGCTGCGCAAAGGGGCTTTGGAGGCCAGAGGGAGACATGTCCGGGGATGCACAGGCTATGGACGCTCTTGATTTGCATGCAGTCCTCGCGGCCTTTGCTGGAGCTGCAGCGCAGTGCGATGATGCGGCAGAAGAACTCTGCCACAGCCGGACTTCCCTTGGGGAAGGCGGAGGCGCATCAAGCAGAGTACGGCACTCTGCTGCTGCTGCTTCACCTGGTTCGCAGCGTGCTGCGGCTGCAGAAGAGTTGCGCAGCTGCCCGCGGCCATCTTTACAGGGTAAACGGAGCCTCTCACGACACCCTGCTGCAGGAATTTCTCGTGCTGCCTTTCTCTCCGGCTGCTCTCTGCATCTTGCTGCTGGAGATGCACAGTATTCAGCTGCCCCACTGCTGCTGCCTTTGGCAGCCGCGGCACGGTGACCGTACCTGGTCTGAGGTCTGGTAAGAGGCGTATCAGACGGCTCATCAAGGGCAAGTGGCTCTGCTGCTTCTATGGCTGCTGCTGCTACTACTGCAGTGGCCGCCCGCGCGCCGTGGGAACTCTTCCACAGAGGCCCTCTAGGAGCAGCAGTCGGTGCGAGCAAGCCAGACCGCCGCGGGGGTTCGCTCTTAGCAGCCCCTTCAGCGGACGCAGCAGCAGCACTAACGGTGGCCTCTCCTGCTGCTTTCGTTGCTGCTGGAGGGGGCTTGCAGCATGGAGGGCAGGGTGACCAGTGCGGGGCAAAGGCCGTACTATGCGGCAGTGTGCAGCTTGCAGCACGCTGCTTTCGATGTTGCGTCTCTAGCAACTCGTGCTGTTTTTGCTGAAGCAGCCGCTGCTGCTGATTCTGGAGAAGGAGCAATTGGTGCTGCTGCGTTCGCAGTTCTTCCGCTGGGGTACTGCAGTATGGGCAGCAGCACGGAAGGCTGTCCGTCTCTCCTCGCGTACGAATAGGAGCAGAAGCATCAGCACGGGAAGATACTCCCAGCAATAAGGCCCGCAGCTGCTGAAGGTCTGACTTGAGGCTGCCATGTTTTGATGCTTTGGTGTTGCCTTCTTCTAAGAAGGAGCTGCAGCAGCTGCCCACCGAGTCGGCAGCGGCAGAGTGCGCTGCAGCAGCTACTGATGCTCGTGCAGCGGCAGCAGGAGTGACTCTGCAGCAGTGGCAGCTGTGAAGGCACGGCAGGCAGCAGCAGTGCCCTGAAGAAACGCCAGAAGTTCGCATGCTGCACCAACAGACGTCTCTGCTACCCTCGCAAATCTGCTGGTTGCAAGACCGCGGCTCCTGCTGCTGAGGGTTTTGCTGCGCTCCATCCGCTTCTGCTGGCGTACAACGAGCTTTCGAATGATGAGGAGAGTGCTGCGCTACAGCGCCCTGCATAGGTACTGCATCAGGGGCTGCTGCTTCTTCCCTTATAGCAGCAGCAGCAGCCGCTGGCTCCTGTATGCTACTTGGCTGCTGTCGCTGGTGCTGCTCAACAGAGGCTTCAGGCTGCTGCTGCGATGCAATTAGGTGCTGCTTCTGCTGTTGCTCGGGCTGAACATGACGTAGATTGTGAGGCTCCTGTGCTTGCTGCAACATACAATGAGACTGAGGCAGTGGGTGGTTTGTGTCGGTGGCTTGTTTTGCGTCGTTCTCTGGCCCTTCTTGAATAGGCTGTTGTTGCAGCCCCTGAGTCATTTCCTTCTGTGCTGCAGTAAATAGCCTTGTAGCTTCAGAAGCAATCGCTGCAGCGACCTGGGCAGCGCCGCTGCTATTGAGGAGGCCTGGGAGGTGCATCGATGCTGTCGACTGTGCAACAGTAGCAGCATCCCTTGATTTTGACGCCGCACCAACCGGAGCAGTTGCTGGTGCTTTTGTTGCTCCTGCTCTCTCCCAAATCTTTTGAGGAGAGCACCGTTTAAGGCTCAAGTCTATGGCAGCCCTTTGCAGCTCTTTAGAAGCAGCAGTTAACTGCTTGGTTTTTGCTGTTGCGGCGTTGCATTGGCGGCGGAGACGCGAAGAGATATCCTTCTCCTGTGTCAGGGCCTGCTCCCTTTGTTCAAGCAGCATCTGTTGCTCCTTAAGCTGCTGCTTCATCTGCTTTAACTGGTGTAAGTGCTCCTCAGACAAAGCCTGAGATTCATGGAGGTGCCGCCTAAGTTTTGCTACTAGACTTTCCAATTGAGATACCGCACGGGTCACCCGCAGAGCGTGCTGCTGTACACTGCCCGCGCAGAAACTGCTGCCATCGTTGCCCCCTTCGAAAGACGCATGAAGCTCCTGGTGGTGGCCCTCGTTATTGCTGCTGTTCTCACTGTTTTTGTTGTTGCAGCTCTTCTTGTGGGTGTTGCTGTTGCAGGTTCCGTCCTCAGCAGCCACTGCTTCTGCCTGCCGCCAAGCGGACTCCAGAATGCGGGCGGCCTCAAGCTTCTCAGTAGAGCAAAAGCGAAGCTGCTGCTCAAGCTGGCTGACCTGCGCTTCCGTCGCTGCTTTCTCGCGCTTTAGTCGTACCGTCTCTTCCCGCGCTGCAGCCAGCTCAGCTTCCATCCTGAGAGGCACGCACAGACAGATTCGATAACACACATAAAGCATTAAAGAGGAGCGCGGCAGTAGCTGAGGTAGCAATACCAGCAGCCACATCAGAAACAGTATGCCATACTTCTTCCGTCGCCTGTCCAGCTGCTCCACACGCTCCAAGGCTTTGGTCAGAGTAGCGTCTATCCGTGCAGCACGAAGGGCTCCTTGATCAGCCGCAGATTCCCTTTTTTTACATGGGAGGCAGTACGCCGGGGGTGTCTGTGCGTGGAGCATACGGCCATAGGCCCACGGACAAGGTGATTCAGCGTGAGTGACCCCGACCTGGGTGCCGTGGCCGCAGCAAAAACCCGAAACCTCGCCAGCTGGAGGCATTATTTGAAGCCCACTTGGTGGGCTTTTCTGAGGCTCGTGGATGGCATGCTCAGGCTGCAACGAAACTGGTTGCCGCTGCAGAGGGCCCTGCATCTTTTTCTTGCTTCATAGGGAGGCGCTGATGGTAAGGCGTGGGTGATGAGGCGCTTTGATGTACAGAATACGCGCTAATGGTTACTGTATGAAACTGCCGTTCTAAGGTCCTTGGCATGAATCTATGGTGCACATAGAGCTGCGTATGTGCTCTTGAGGGGAGAGACTGACCGTCAGGCCTTTGCTCTGATGCGGTGAGTCCCTTGGTGCTACACAGCGTCTCGGAGATGGATGTGTGCAAGCCCGTATATCAACATGCTTATATATTAGCATTGTACTCCTGAATTTTCGTGCCTAATGGCGCGTTGAGTATGCAGCGAATGAACGGGCCTGACAGCCAAACTTGCTCTCGCGCACAAGTATGCGGCCCCGGGTCCTCGGGCTCAGAACTCGTTTTCCGTAGCATCTATCTAGCAGACTCTTCCGAAACTTTCGACGAAGGCAGCCCAAAAGGCGTGACAAATTCGGAGAAGACGCAGCGGAAGCGGCAAGTCGAGGGCCCGGAAGGAGGAACCCCAAAGTGACCCTGGGGCTTATCTACATCTCCCAGCTGCTAAACCCTAAGGAAATACGGGCAAGCTGTAGATGCATCACAGATGCCAAGCACTAAGCCCAATGCATCAAGTGTGAAGCCACAGAATCAAGAGGCCTAATGGCCGTCAGCTCAGAGGACCGGTCCTTCGGCGACACCACGTAGCAACAGTCGTGTGTCGTCGGCCCTCTTGCACCTCAAAGTTTAACTCTGGGCCCTTAGCCCTAGAAGCTGAAATTCCACAGCCAGGTTTGCTGATATTTCAGATTAAGTATTTGTTGACAAAAAAGCATTTTAAACCTAGAGAGGACGCCCAGGCACCTGGGGCTCATCAGGGGACTGCGGTCGTGCGTGTGGGGCCGTCCGGCAGTAAGAAACAGCGGAGCAAAAGGGTCGCGCCCACATAAAATAGGGCTCACTGAGGATTACGTTTCTTAGTACACCTGAGTAAGACAGTTGGGAAGCCCAGCGGACCGGATGGAGTAGCAGACGGCTCCGGCAGGCACCGCGTGCCACTGCGGGTGTTACTGCTGTACAAGCTATTTTACTGGAGTTCCTGATTCCTAAGTCTTCGTTTATTTCCTTTTAAAGACGCAGCAAAGAGTTCGCAGAAGTGTCAGTCCTCATCCGCCTCCGCTTCCTCTACAGGACACGACACACGCGCAAACGACAACCTAGATTTTAGAAAACAAACCGCAGCGACTAAGGAGGCCTCCGCTGATAAAAGCGATTCCAATAGAAGTGTGCGACCTGTATATGTACGATAATTTAGGCTTAAAGACAAGGGTCCTCTACATCCTGGAGCTAGGGGCCAGGTTTTTGGGTGTGGCCTTACGGCGTTTCTTCTCTCCTTTGAGCTGGTCAGCCTTTATATGCTGCCCAATCTTCTGCGCCACTTCGCGTGTCGTCATATTCTGTCCGAAGAAATCCTTGAAGGAGCCGTCGCGTCCTGAAAGGAACCACGTTAGCCGTAAAACTCCGAACCCCAAATGCTCAACCCAAGTTGCGACAGTCTCTCCATGGTTGGTAAGCTGCGGTAGCACATCTACGAAAAGCGGGGAGAAGAGAATCGCAGAGATATTATCAATAAAATCCGAGATCTAAAGCGTGCAACTAAAATTACCCATGAAATATTGGATAATCGAGTGGTCCACGAGGTATTCGTCGTCGCCAGTTCGCGCAGTTTCGTTGAAGTACACTCTAAACTTCCGCGTCACGTCCTTTATCTGCCCCTAAAATTCACACATGCGAGACTTCACACCAGCAAAGTGCAGTAGCGAAGGGCCTGCAGCACCTACTGCAAATGGCGCATTCGGCGATACATCCTTTTGCGTCATCAGGCGCAACAGTCAACAGCAGCAGTAGTCGTCCAGGGGAAACCGCAGAAATAGCGATCTACGTGCAGCACACGGCGGGTCCTCACCGGCGTCCCGGTCAAGCCAATGAGTCGTGGATGAAACTCCTTGCAATAGTCGGCCACCTGAGCCACCGTGTCTCTTGCGGGGTCGACTGCGGGGTAAGAGAAAGCATAATAAGGAGGTGTGGGACTAGACAGCGGTCAGGAGGAGATAGGAGTAAACGCACTGCAGGGAGGAAATGAATCAAAAGATGCACTGGGAGACAGACAGGGCCACAGAGTAGAGGTGCACACGAAAGGAGAAAGATCTAATTCGAGGAGAGACACCGCTTTGCAGCAGCATGGAAAACGTGCAGATAATTCAAAAAGATGCAGACAGGCCACCTGAAACCCAACGATGCGATAAACTACAAGACTTCGAGAGGAGCAGAACCATATTCGGGGGTCGGAAGAGGAGACATTGAACGGAGGAGACAGAGAACAGGCAATGCGTGCCCCGACAGGCAGACACCGCAGCGCGTACAGCAACCGATGCTTAAAACGCAAAAGGCCAGCACCGGGGAGGTGAAGACTTGAATAGAAGACAAAAAGTGCGATCTGGAGGGCACCTGTAATGAAGATGGGCTGCACGATCTCCCCGTATTCCTTGTCTGCAACAAAAGCGCAAAGGAAACGCCATTTCCTGGACACCCCAAATCTTTTACCCGGGAAGCGAAGCCCCCACAGGGAGAGCCCCAGCCCCGAAAACTGGTACGTCGTCAGCACGAGGGTATTTTGTTGCGCTGGTGTATCAGAAAAACTCGGAGAAATGGGGGAAAGGACGTTTCATATTTTCATGAAAGCATCGAGTTTGAGGTCGGTGAAGGCTTGCGCATTGGCTCTGTGTGTGGGGTACATATATATATGTATACATATATGTATATACTGCTGCATTATTATTAGTGGCGGCGGTCTGGTGGTGGTAGCGCAGCTATAAAAATTCTGGCTTTGAAGAACCTAGCACGTAGGGTATAGGGTGTTCAAGAGAGTACCAATAATTTCGATGACCTGTGCGAGCTTCTCGAGCTCCTTGGGGCAGATATCTGGGCAGAACGTAAACCCGAAATAAACAAGCTGGTACTTGCCCCCAAAGTCGCTGCTGCTGCATAGAGCGCCCTTCCCATCCACGAGCGTCCAGGGGCCCCCCAACAGGGGCTTCCCAACAGATATGCTCTCCGTGATGGCTGCACACACAGGCACAAGCAGAGCGAGATAAGCAAACGTGAGCGGATGGCTAGCAGGGCAAGCCCAACGCAGGAGGCGGCAATGAGCCGCAGCAAGAAAGGAAGATGAAAGAGGTCACAGGAGACCGAGAGAGAATGATACGCGAGTGAAGGGAGGTAGACAGCGCATGCGCGTTCGTGTGTGCAAGGCAGGCGCTACAGATGTACGGCCAAGCCCCTTCTGCCGCTAGGAAGGAGGGTCCAACGTGAAAAGAACTTTGGTGCCTCTAAACGCGCAAGGAACCCCAAAGCTTTCAAGCACGGCAAGGGGCGGGGAGAGGGGATGCAGACGAGGTCAGAGGAAGCTGCGGAGAAGAGCAGCACTGCTGACAATGAAGGGCCGCCCGCCAGCGAAAGCGCACACGTTTACATGCACCGGAATAAAAGGGCGCAGTAATTAGCCACCTTGAGCCAAAGGAATTCCTAGGAAGAGCCCTCAGATTTACCCGCTTTCTGCTTTTTCTTCCGTTCCATCTGAAAAAAGACAAGCGCCGTCATGGCTCTGCGGCACACACCCCCTCAACAGCAGCGGCTGCAGGGCAACGATAGCGACACGCCTAACACCACGCGAGAAGTTTGGCCGCCAGACTCCCTCATAGGCGTCCTCCAGAAGCAGCAGAATGCCCGCCTAGCAGAGAGGCTGGTGCGGTATGCGTGTGTTTTTCCTAAGGAGCTGCCCGATACCTACCCGCAGACGGTGCTGCAGAGAAGTGCCACTCTCCACGTAACGAGGCGCGGCGATGAAGGGGGAAGCGACGCTTTGGGGGGAATTTGGCCCGCAACGGCAGTAGCCGCTGCTGCTGCTGTTGCTGCTGCCTCTATCTCATGGCGATGCGCAACACGAGCCGCTGCTGCTTCGACACTTGGGAAGCGCAAGGCATGCAGATCCGGCCGAGCAGCGGCTGCCGCAGCTGCGGCTACAGTGCGTGCAGCTGTCGTTGTGGCTGCCGCTGCAGGAGCCCCCGCAGAACAGTCGTTCGCATCCAATAAGGAATCCTGCGACTGCTGGCGCTCTGCTACCTGCTGCAGTTTTTCCTGCTCGGTCGCCTCCGGATGCTGAGGCTGCTGGCGGTGCGGCGGCTCTTGAGGGTCTCCTGAGGAAGGGGGCTGCGGCTGCCGTTGAGACGAGAAATCGCGGCTCCTGTTGCTAAGGCGCACCAATCTTGGCTGTTGCCATTGGGGGGGGTTGCACTGAGGGGCACTCCAGCGATTGGTGCTCGTGATGCTGCAATACCACCTACCCGAAAGCGGCGCCTTTCTAAAGGGCTCCCACAGAGGAGCAAATACACCAGACTCCCTGGGCCTTCGCCAGTCCGCTGCGCGCGACAGAAGACGCTTCAAACGGAGCCGCAGCATGGGGAGTGTCATGCTGTCTCCGTCGTCCTTCCGGGCGCTGCTGCGGCGGGCTGGGAGAATAAAAACTTGGAATGCGTGACTCCAGGGAGCAACACAAGTTTCGATTTGTGCCAGTTCTTGTCCTTGGTCGTGCGGTTTGTGCCTAGTGCAGCCACCAGCTGCCTTCCTTCGCGGTTGTTTGTGCTTGTTGTGCTGTATCTCTCATTCCTTTAGCTACCGAGTCCATGGCGCCCTTGAGTGTCAACGGTGCGGAAAATTGTGGTATTAAAAAGAATGCATCAGAAAGAGAGGGGCAAACTCACCGCGTCCGCTCAACACTCCCCTCGCAAAGGTGAAGGGGGGCCCTGGGGCCCCCCACCCTGGGGGGCCCCAGAGTTCCATGGATCGTGGAGAATCGTGAGGGGCTACAGACACGAATTTTCACCTCCCTAGCATTTACTAATACTAAAAAAACCGGAATAAAGAAGGGGATAAGAAAGAGGAACCATGAGTTGCTATGGCCACACGATGTCGCGCGAGAAAGTCTCCTCAATGTGGGAACATTTGACTTCACCTATATCTAGCGAGAAAGCAAACCTAAATAAGTAAACAGATGGTGCTGTAAACAGTGGCCGTCAAGGGCCTTATTGATTTGCAAGCGATGGGCAATCCTGTTCAACCTTTTGAGCCCGCGTGTTTACACAGGCATTTCATGGTTAGAAACAGCGAGACCCATTGGGATGGGAATTAGGCATCGAAAAGGAGAGTTATCATAGCAGGAGAATTGAGTGACGTGTCGTCTATGACACCTACCGGCGTGAATTTACCGTCAGCCTACAGCACGATGTACCAATGCAAGCCATCGCTACACTTCGACAATTTGCAATGGCCTCGCAACTCTCGAGAATGAGACCTGAAGCTTGTAAGCAGCAGATTTACCAAGGAAAATATATCACGTGCCTTGAAACAAACGTACTACAGCCCCTGTACATCCGGCCCCTCTTGATGTTCCAACGCAGCGCTGTGAGCAGGGAGTAAGTGGTTTGCGCTAGAGGCTTGAAGGCAGCAGTTTAAAGGACAAGGAAAAACAGGACACCAGCTGGTGTTTCTGCCAAAGTCAGGAATGGGAGGATCCCGAAGTATTCTACTTCGGCAATTTCCAGCCTTGGCTCTAACGAAGCATAAATTACACCAGTTTTGTACTATTGCTTCGTGCCGTCGTCAGGGCTGCATTAACCATATTGACATGCCTTTCCGGGGAGTGGTTGAGCCCACGGTACAGTGCAGAAGTCCCCAGGTCTTTTTTGGCTCCGAAGATTAGATTCCTCCGTGGTGGCCCTGAAAAAAAATGGGGTAACCAAGTCAAACAAACTTGGTGTTTATACAACCTTCGTGCATGGCATAAAGAAGAATTTTCTTGTTGAAACTTCGGAAATTGTGAGTCAATGAAGCATCTACATGGTGGTACACAGGGTTTCAAAATATGAACATTTTACTCCTACTCTGAGAGTGACCACACCCAATTAGTAGCTAAACTTTTTGAATCTGGAAGCTTTATGAGTTGCCTAGAAGGCTTACCACAGATAATCTGTGGTTTTTAATAAGTCATGTGTCGTGGTGAGCACCGGCCTACACGTTGACCATGGCATGACAAGTGTGAACCAGAGAGAGGCTTACAGTCAGACAGATCGCATTCAGCTCACTAGTTTGCACCATTAAAGATACGGAAACACGACTTTTCCAATTTAAGCGGTCCACTGTGTTTGTTAGTGCACATTTCTGGACCTGCTATTGCCATAACGGCCCGGCGTCACACTAAGGAATGCTTGCCTTCTACTGCTCCCCAAGGACACCTATCACCTTAAGCAGAGGCATTGTTCAAGGAAAAGCTGGGTGGTGCTTAGAGATGCGTGTAAAATGCTCAGGGTTGACAAACTTATGTAGTTACGACGCTGTCGACTATCGTCTTCACATGTGCTAGTGTGGATGTGGGAAAGCACTACAGGCTAAGGAGTGCGAAGAAGAAAGACCATATCAATACGTTTGCACTAAATTGGCTGGAACCTTCTTTGTGCCCTGAAACCATTAGGATTCTATGCGCAGAGGTTGCCTTCAACCTGTACTACGTGGAGAAGCCTATAAAGCCGTCTCAGCGTGATTCCTTGGTTTTTAGTTTTACTGTAATTACGATGCTCAAGAAGGAGACAGAGTCTTCTATTTTCGCTAAGGGATTGCAATACAGTTCTGCTGGTAATAGAAGGCAGAAGGCGACCATGGGTCGAACAACGCTCCTGCTTGTGCCCAAAACTACATTGGACAAAACACCACAACACTTCTTCTTAGCACGCGCGCATCACAACATTTCTTCTTAGCACGCGCGAGGCAGAAGTACACTGCTGGGGTGCTCTCAGAGTGCTAACCGCCCACTACGTTGCACTAAAATCAGGATTGACCACAATACATCGAGAGCCATGCCGTAAGGTCCATTCAATTTTCAATGGGACAGCGCCTCGTGCTACACAATTAGGATCTACAGCGTGCATATATGCGATAAGAGAAGGGGACTGTTCGAAGGTAATTGGACCGTTCTGCGAAATGGGTTCAGTCCACGTGTCCCTCGTCTTTAACCCTGGCATCATGGGGGAGGAAGAAAGGGGAAAGCGCATTCCTTCTTTTACGATATTAATTCAATTCCAGCTTCAGCTATGTCGGCTACGGGCCTCCTTATTAAGACGGAACAGTTCACATTACCTCCTTATTCATGTTCTCTACACTAAAGCTTTATCAAGGTCCCCGTAGGGAGACCCTTTACCCGAAAGTTAATGCAATTCAATCGAAAGCCACTGAGTGTTCTTCTATATTGCCCCTCCGTTTCCCTACCAGCAGTATTAAGATCTGCCCACATGAGGGGAAAGAAACACCTAGGGCACGCGTACCTGCCCCCCCTATGCACTCCGTGCATTCACAGCTAGTTGCACGCAGCATCAAATCACACGCACACATTCATTGTTTCCTTCTGTTAATAGTACTCTAGTATACATGGGATATACCAACAGGCAAACCAGCTTGCCAATACTTTACTGATTCTTATATGAAATAAATGGTGTAGTAGGAAGTGTTCGAATATATCGTAGCCCGCTACAACCGGCATATGCATGAAAACAACCAACAGGCGCGTTTCTGTGGCCGCCCCATTTCCACAATAGAGAAAACCAGCGATGAATTTAACAGAAAGCTTTAACACGAGGACTATACTACCCATACACCCTCGCACCTCCGGCGACTCCTCGGGGGCCCCGCCTCGGAAGATCACTTGCAACCGCGGAGCCCCCAAAATAGCCTTCCACTGAAAACCTCTCAGCAGCAGCCCCTCTCTCTCATCCTCTTCTGAGTGCCCTCATCCTCTCTCGTTCAGTTGCTCTATCTCTCTCCCCGTGTGTTGTTTCCGTGCGAAGCACGGAGCACACGAGTGCGCGGGAAGGATAGATACTACAGTATTGGAGAATAACAAACTCGTTTCGAGCGTAGAAGATGCGTATGTCGAAAGAATTGGAGTGCAGACACTCTGGGGTAATCAGTCACAAACGCGCAGCAAATGCTGTTACTGAGATTTTAGGATGCCATTTAGATGTCAGTCGCTCTTAACTGCATCTGGGTTCGCACAGAGGTGCGACAACGCGTTCGTTTCCTTATTATGCTGCTGTGAAAGAGCAGGTCCCCCATGATAACCATAAGTGCAACACGAAGACGCAACCAAGGATTGATTTAGTTCTCCATGACCCCCTGAAGCAACCCATAGCTGCTCCTGTCCGTATCTAGTGCCGCGCTCAGAAGGGAGTGACACTAGTAGCAACAAGCGGCACAGACTCTCTAAAAAAATATCGGTTTGCGGTTAAAAAACGCTTATTTACAACAAATCAAAATCAAAGTAGGAAAAGAACTACTAGAAGGATACATGACAGCAATCCAAACACCGCGCATCCTATAGCCTCTCACCCCCACTCTCGGGTACGGTCAGCTGCATCAGCAGTTTCTACTTTACTCACCTCTTTCTGCTCAGCAACTTGCGGTTTGTAGGTGATTTCTCACCGTTGTTGGCACTAAAGAGAATTGGAGCCCCACCATAAGATATGGCTCGGGCAGCCGCCCCAACTGCCATTCCCAAATCCCGCACGCCAACTGAGACGGCCTGCTTACTGTGCTCTGCGGGTCGCTGTTAACCTCTGGAGCTCGAATACGGCTTATTCTACAGCTAATTTCTATCCCTGTGCAGAGCTGCCTCCCACTAACTACCAAGCCCGTCCAATTTCGAAGACCAGTATAACCGGACCCCTTGGCACCTGTATGCCCCCTTGCAGAGACGGTCGTGCGGGGGCCGTGCAGCCTTGCCGTCAAAGAGGCAAGGTATAGTGGGCTCCTTCGCTTCCCTCGCCTTCGTCTTCTCGGCTTGCGGAGTCTGGCGCCAATCCGTTGCCTTCGGCCTTCCAGTACTTCCCTGGAACGCATTGCGTGTGGCTTCGCCCGTGTTTCCCAGGGCTTCGGAGGGGCCGGGCCCTTCCTTGCGTGTCCCCATTGCGTGTGTTCTGGGTGGCGCTGGTGTGTACACGAAGTCTTCAGTCATGTGTTTGGAGGGTCGCAACTTCGACCCGACTCCCGTCTTCTCTGTTACTGCTCTCTTTCCCCCGAGGCTTTGGACTGGCGCAGAGCCGCTGTAAGGGGCCCTTGCGCCTGTTGGTGATGGCGCCTTTGGGTAGCACGTGCCTCTGTAGCTGCAGAGGCCCCCAGCCTCCCCCCGGTCTTCTGAACCTCGGGAGAACCTGCAGCTTCAACGTGCTTCTTCAGGCCCTCGCCGCCACCCGCACATTCTCCACGCTCTACGCGCCCTCTCTAGAGGGTCAGCAGGGAAGTTGGGGGAGCTCCGACTGTTGTAGTATTGGAACGTTTGTGTCGACCGGTGGTTTGGAGAGGAGGGACAAAGGGAAGGCTCTTCTCGTCCATGGGGTACCCCCCACCGCCTGGGGCAGCAATGGGTTCTGCGCTCCCAAGGGGCGCATTAAGGCAGTGGATGCTGTCAATCCACAGGACACGTGAGACAGCACTTCGAGACTATATGTTTTTTCTGGGGGTCGCGTATTAGGGGCTCTGTGTGGGTACGCGTGGAGAGGGCTTACTTGAACTGTTTTGATACTGGGAAACCAACCAACTTTGGGGGTTGTTCTCGGGATTCCGGGGTCGTTAGAGTTCGGTTTTGTTTTCGCAGGCCTATCAACTTCCAGGTGTCTCAGATCCTAGCGGAGATGACTCAGGACTTCCAGGCACACGAAGGGAGCAGCAGCAGTAGCAGCAGTAGCAGCAGCAGTTGTAACGGATATGGGGGGGGGCCTAGGGAGCCATTTGCAGCTGCGGCAGCAGAGCAGCCTGCTTCCTCGGGGAGGCCCCGCGGCCGCCGGCGGGGCTGCTGGGGGGCCCCCTCGGGGCCCCCAAACAGCATCCAGCGGTCTCGGGGTTCGTGGGTGCCTCCTGTTAGCTGCAGTCGGAGGCTTCCGCAAGAAGCGCCTCTAAAACGCATGCGGCGAGACCCCGTCCACAGGATTTTGAACCCGATAGCTTTTGTACAGCAAATGCGTCTTGTTAATCCAGATTTCAAGGAGGACAGAGAATTGGTGAGCGGGGTTTGGGATTAGGGCTAATTTACTGGCTGTGGGGCATAGAACAGTGTGGCGCTATCTGTAGGCCTCGGATTTTTCGGACGCTGTGGTGTAGGGTTGGTGTACCTAAGAGTACCTGTAGCTTAGAGTTTGGGGTTGAGGGTGTTCGTGTAGGATGTGGAAGAGATTTGGCGGTTTCTGATTGAGCAAATCTTCGCGGAGCTGCAGACCCCCAAATCCTCTGCAATTGGTGAAAGCAGCCACAGGGGCGGCAGCAGCAGCGCAGTCGCAGGAGTGGCGCCAGGGTCTGGCAGCAGCTTGTTGCCTTCCCTGATTATTTCTGCCAACGCAACTCCAGTCAAGGGCGGCGAGAGGCGTTCCCCCCTGAGGGGCCTACAAGACGAAGGAGGACCGCAAGGGGCCTCAGCGGTGTCTCTCTCATCCATCCGGCGAGGGAGGCCCTTAGAAACGGCAACGAACTTGCTGCCCAGCGGCTGCTTAGTGACAACCTGCCGCTCTCCCTCTAGAGGCAGTGGCGGCAGGAAGAGCCAGTCGTGGAGGGTTGCTGAAGGCCCGCCCTCCAAGAAGAGGGATATAACTTCTCCCGATGTCGCGACAGCAGGACGGTGCTACTCGCATTTGGGTATCTTGGATGGCAAGGAAGGAGCCTTGACGCCTTCCTTGCAGTGGGAAGGGGAGGAAGTTCGCGGACTGGGGGCCACTGATGAGGCTCCTGTGTTTGCCCTCTCTCCTGAGTGCTCCTCAGTGCGGGTTAGTAGCACCAGCAGTAGCTGCAGCAGCAACAGCCGCTGTAGCAGGTCTGCTTCTGTTGCTGCGGCTGAAGCTGCTGCGGCTTTAGCGGCAGCTGAAAGGCAACGGGCGGCGGGGTTGCTGGCTCGCCGACTGCACTATGCCCTATCTGGGGAGCTCGTTCACATGGCTGTGCCCTGTTGTTGCTGCCCGGAGCAGCAGCACGTACAGCAGCAAGAGCACCAACAGAAGCAAGTGGAGGCCTTTTGTGGGGTCCTGCCGCTAAGGATGCCTGAGAGGAGCAGATTCATGGGTAGCAGGTGCAGCCTCAGCAGCAAGCTCCAGCCCATTACCCTGGCCGAATGTCTTCATTTAACTCTCACGCACGGGTGTGAAGCCGCAGAGCCGTCCAAACGCGCGAGTAGAGAGGGGGAGGCTGATGAGTCCATTGAATATCTCATGGAGGCCCCTAAGATTCCATCCAGTGCCGGGAAGAGAGATTTATCACGGGGTGGTGAGCGGTCCGAACGCGTTGCAGAACCCTGCGATGCAGACGCAGGCCTGAGTCGGCGGCATAGGGCCCCCCGAGTGGTTTTGACGCGACTGGCCACACGCGTGCGGACGAGGGAAGTGGCAGCCGAGGCAGCAAACGCTGCTGCAACAGGAGCGCCTGCTGCAACAAGTGCCGTTCCACAGGAGCCTTTTTACTGTCGGCGTTGCAGGGCACCTCATCGCAGGACCCTCCTTCAGCGCCTCCCCCCTTTGGTGTTACTTCAGCTGCCGCGCAGCACGCATCCGCTGCGCAGCAGCAGCAACAACAAAGCATTGTTGAGGCTGGGGAGCGTAAAGATTAAGGCCCACGTCGAATTTCCCCTCGAACTGCAGAGTCTTCTTGTTCCGTATTTGGGGGGCGGCGCGGCTGCTCCTGTTGCACGAGGCAGTTGCAGCAGTGTAGGAGATATGATTGAGGCGTCCTCCCAGCAGGCAGCAGGGTGTACACCATCCGGCTGGTTGTGTGACTCCGGAGGGGATCCTCCAAGCGCACTGGGGAGGTATGCGCTGCGTGCTGTAATTGAGCATCAAGGCAGAAGCGGCGATGGAGGTCACTATGTTTGCTACCGACGCGGGTGGGAGCCTTTCGAGGGTCCATCTGAAGAGGAGGATGTATGGTGGGTAGTGAATGACGTGTGCGTGAGGCGGAGCTGCTGGGAAGAGGTGAGGAAGACGCAAGCCTATCTTCTTCTGTATGAACTTGAAAGCGATCGAGTGCAGCACCAGAAGCAGCGGCGGCCACAGCCAGTGGGAGGGTCGAAGGGTAAAGCAAGGGGCGCAAGAGTACTTGAGAAACGCCAAAGGAGCGCTGGGGGTACTCCCTAGAAGGCCACTTATATACTGCGCATCCGACGCTCTTTGTGTATGGGGGCATCATGGGGTGCCGGGCTGGCTGTAGCTCCTGCCCCTTGCCGTTTCCCCCACTTCAATGTCCGCTTCGCCACCACTGCCACGCCGCTGTGTGCTGGCTCAATTGCTGCCAAATCACAGCTTCTCTTTACCCAGTGTCATCCTTATGCGCGTGTCCAGAAAAAAGAATCTTTTCAGTCTCCCTAGTTCGCGCCCATCATCCAGTGGTTTGTTGCGAGTTGCTACCCAAATACCCGCATTTTCGCTGCTGACGGCGCAGTGTAGCAAGCAACTGCGTCAAGTTTGGGTGTGCTGCCAGCAGACCTAACGCGATGAGGATTCTCCGTGCTGTAGGGTTTCAGGCCTCGGTATAGGCTCTAAGGGTGAATGAAGTTTAGAGACGCTTTCACTGGCAGGGTCCGAGCATGCGCACAAATTTTTTTGCTGAACTTAGCAGCTGAGAAGCCTTCAAGGGCAAAGGTAGATGATAAAGACTCATACACCGAATTGGTGCTGGAATGCTGTAGCACGCTTGTGCCTTGTAATGTCTGTATGAATACGATAGCAAAGGGAAGTGCCTCCTATCCTGCTCTTGCCTCTTATTGTGTCATATGTATACTAACTCTAAGCACAATACCCACAGAGCGGGGAGCTCTAAAAATCTACCTTCACCATAAACAGTATCACCAAGCAGATGACTGGCCTCGAGCTCAGCATCCACTTGGCAAAAAAGTGCGTTTTAGTTTAGACTCGTAACGGCACACACTGGAGTGCCTTGCATATCGAGCTCTTCATCAACTCCTCAACAGGAGCGTGCACCCAACAACTGAACAGGATTTGTTGTTTGGGGCATATACTTCGTTGTTATTGTAAGTTGCGCTGTGTCGAGGCTGAGGAAGAGCTTATCAATTTGTGATAGTATTTCCCTTCGCCATCTATGTTGAAAGGGATGGTTGTTTTTCTTCAATACTCTTGAAAAAGGCTGCACGTGCCTCATCCACTGCTTCCTGAACAGCAGCACTCCGCGAACGAATTGACGGCTTATCATCCTGCCGCTTGCCCTCTGTCTGCCGTTTTGTCATTTCAATGTTTTTCTCTCGTCTCGCTTCCCGTTCAAAGATTGATCCAATGGCGGCCTTCTCATTGGGTGCGCAAATATGCAGTCCCTCGCAAAGGCTGAGCACTGTCACCCTCCCTTCAGCATCGCCCACAGCGACAAACTCGCCTTGCGATTGAATGGAAAGGCACGTCAGTGGAGCACTTCCAATCTTGTGCTGAAACGCCACTTCGTTTTGCTTGTAGTAGTAGTCCCAGAAGCTGAGGAAGCCGTCGCTTCGTGTAACAATGAACAGGCCAGGACGGGTGGGGCTCCACTGCCCGTCAGTTAAAGTTGCTGGATGATTAGGAGTTGTAGTTAGTGGTGTGCGCACTTCTTCCATCCAAACTTTGGCAGTCCAGTCACCGACAGAAAGGAAGTACTTGCTGTGGAACGGGTTTCGTCTAACAGCAAGCACGGGCCCATAGTGCTGTCCACCTTCGCAACCAAATCGCTGGCTAATCTCAGGAGACTTTTTCGGCCATGTTTTCAGGCCCAGTATGATACCCTGTTCAGTGCCCAGGAGGAACTTTGTTGGTCCTGCTTCTACAGACCACGCAAGGGAAATCGCCCCTAATAGCTGGTCACTCGCGCTTTCATCTACTTCGTTTTCGCCGTTGGCGGTTCCTGCCGATGCTACTGCACTTGGTTGCATTCCTTTAGTAAGCCGGCATTCCTCAATTGGTTCTCTTAGGCTCCTGCAATCCCACCAAAGAACCCGACCATCTGTGGAAGCCGACACGAACTCACTGTTGGTTTTGCTTTGGGTCCATACGACCTCATACACGGGATCATAATGGCTGCTGGAGGAGCCAGAAACTTCTACAGGCTTCATCCCTTTCCTCAAGTCCCACAAGCATACAACCCCGTTATAGCAACCACCCACTAGTAAATCAGATATTTTCGTGTTAAAGGCTAAGGACACTGCTGGACTCGGAGATCCCAGCTCTGCTAGCGGTTCGTTAGGATGGCGCGGATCCCAGAGCAAAGCAGATGCAGGAAGTGACTCAGGTTGGCCTTGGAACTTCATAATGCCATAGCCAACGGCCAGCTTTTGGGGGCCCTCCGGATGCCAGGCAGCGCACGTCACAGCTCTCTTGCAGTCCGCAAGGGGGTCTTTCAGTAGAGCTTTTGACTTGATATAGATTCGTTTCTCGTTCCCCCGAACTACTTCCGTCCCCTTAAAGTAGTCCTCAAAAAGGTCCACCACCAGATTTTGCCTCAGCACGCGACTGCAATCAGCAGTAAGCTGTTTAAGACCCTGCAAAAGGGCCGGATCTCTCTCAGCCCTCTTCTTCCACGTGGCCACCTCTTGCGGGTCTGTAGAGTCGACTTCTTTAGGCCAGCCCCCTTCAATGTGTCGCATGCCCCTTTCGCACACACTTACACTCCCGGTATTCACTGTGTGCTCAGACAACTCTATCATGGTGTCTCCACAAAAATTGCGTGGATTCTTCGGGATAAGATGCGCCATCTGATCTGGATTAGGTTCTATTATCCCCAGTGTGCGGGGCTCCGTGGTACTAAAAGAGCAATGACGTCCAAATTCCTGACGGAGTTTGGAGTACGAATAGCAAAATTCATTCATTTTAAAAATAAATTTGGATAGCAGGTACACCGTTTTGTTGCCACTGTCCAGCCTTCTCCCTGCCTTACCACCCACAGCAACTATTCTCACTTTCCTGTGTAAATGAGTGCGCCTTTTTGCACCCAAGCCTTTTTTGTTAGCTTGTCCGTTTACTGTATGTAATGCACTGAAGGCCAATGGTTCATTTGTTGTCCATAAGCTGGCAAAGCATTCTAGTGGCGGCAGCCCAGAATGCGCCTTGGTTGCCACCGCAGCTCTGACGTCAAGATCATGTCAACTAAGGCCTACGTGTGAGGTTATGGCGTCTCCTTGTAAATAGATAAGAGCGTGGAGCGCCCTTACAATATCACCTATACTACAGAGGCATCCGGAAGCTTTATGTGGAGGCTCATTTTTTCAATGCATACAATGAGACGGCTGTGATCACCTCCATATCCCGCTCTGAATAATTCAAAGGTGGAGAATTTTAGTAGATCGTGGCGTTGTTTCTCGTATTGTCATTGAAAACGCATCCATCTATAGGCTAGCCCCAGGGTTCACACTTGACGCATGCATGCGCCGGCTCTATTTGCATGTCGAGATTGCTCCATTAGCACCGGAGATACTGCTGAAGTAGTGTGTATCTTGATTCCCCTTACAATTTTACTTCGCTTCCGTTATCCCTCAGCATGAGGCTCACAAATTTCCACTGTTCTAATGACACCAAGCCATCCCACCACTGCGGTCGTGTTGGTCTGGTCCCTATTGGGTTGGTGGCTAGTGCGTGAGTCTTTCTTCCCTTCACTTTAGCTATACAGGCTAAAGCACACTTCTGCCTGTATCATGTATACTAATGTAGCGTTTCTGCCTTCCTGGAGAGTGGGTTCGTAGCGTTTTGACCTAACTCTCCATAAACAACAAATATGACATGCGAGTCGCCAATCCTAAAAGACAATATCTAGATGAGTCTAGGAGTCTCATTGGTGTTCTAAGAGCCATTGAAGCGTAGTTCGAGCCGGTAGCATAGAGCTCCATGTCCGTCTCCTGTTTCTGTCGCCAAGCACTTTACTGGCTTAGATGCTTGTGTGCGTATCATAATGGTTTAGTCGGGGAGTATTTTGGAATGTATTGCCTTTCCACGCTGGGCATCAGGAAGCCTACTGTCTTCCATACACCAGATGCTTCAGGCCGCTCTCTCCCCCATCAAGGAGAGAACGATAATGCAGGAACACTCGAACAGAAATGGGATATGTGCCTATCTTTCTACATTCTGCATATGTCCACCTGCTACTTCTAAAAGCTGCCTTTTCAGTCTCTGTACAAATTGGAACATCCAACACGGGCAGCGTAGGGACTGGCCCTGCTAGCCCCATCGGGTTTCCCTTGGAAGGCACTCATAGGAGGGTTGCTGCCCCTTGCCTCCTGACCGTTTGGTGTTTTGTCACATGCAATCCCGGAAGATCTCTAGAGGGGCTGATAGGGGATTCATACAACCACAGCGGACAGAGCTGCCTGGCATCCGGCCTTGACACAGTTCTATATCTTGGGCTTCATTACGCGCAGATCTCCCGTGTTTCATTCACACACCAAAAGCCCCAGTAGGGGCAAAGGGGTTCTGCTGTATGGCTGCAACTTGCTTCAGCTGGCAGAACAGGATTACAAGTGTAGAAGTACCTCCGTGTGGCAGTCTGTTTGTCCGCCTCTGCAACAATAGTTTAATGAGGGAAGGCATGCGCCTACTGGTGGTCCGGTTCCATATGCGTACCCTTGGGTACAGCCTGTACTTCTGCCTCTCTCTTTACCTCGTGCGCCAACAATGTTTCTCTGCCGCCCTTTATCTAAGTGGGTTTTTGTGATGGCTTTCGTACTGCATGAGTCTCACTTCACAACCTTGCTACATAAGTCATGCCCCAAGGCTGGCTCATCCTCGCCCATTAAACTTCACTAAAACACCCATGAAGATGGGCGCACCCATAGCCTGCCCCTGTGGCTGCAGTGAATCTAGCAGGCTAAGGCCTTAAAAGTTTGGGGTCGGCTCGATGCGCTCTGCTGCTCCTGTTACTACACCTCCAGCGTGTCACTTCACGCGTAATGTTGGGCTTATAACATAGCGCACGTCATGAAACACTCCTTTTCGTACAGCGAAGGGCTGAGTCTGCAGCACCAGAAGTCGAAAGAAGAGAAATCAGCTGCGTTCAATACGATGCTTGCGTCTATACTGTCTAGCTAGCTCTCTGTCTGCCGCCATACCCCTGCGCCTTCTCGTGAAACCTCTACCCTTTCTGTTCTTCCCTTTGAGATCGTCACTGCTGCTGCAGCGTACATGGTCCCCTCGCCCCCTGCTGCGGCTACGGCTGCTGCTGCTGCTTCTCCTGCGTCTTCTCAGCCGCTCCCTACTGCTGCCACTGCCGCTGCTGCTCCTGCTCAAGCTAATGCTGGTACTCCTCGCTCTCATGTAGTTCCGTACCTCCCTCCCTCTCACTGGTCGGTCTCTTCCTCGGTATCTCTCTAAAGTCCAGCTGCGGCTGCGGTGTCTGTGAAGGACACCCAGGGGAGTCTCCCTGTGCCCGTCCCGTGCTCCCCTGCGGCCGAGCTCGGCTGATCTGTGTGAGGCACACAACAAGACAATATAAGGAATGGCTATCATCCCGCATACCCCATAGCGCAAGAGTTGACCGCAAAGGCATGAAAGTCGCATGACGCAACACAATGCAACGCAACCAGCTCTTGTGAAGGCCACAAACAGAAGCGCCATAGAGAGAGGATCGATCACATGGACGCAACTCGCATAGTCGCGCGTTCTTCCCACGCTAGAGCCGAGATGCCTTCATCCCTTTTGCGCAGGCAGGGCAAGCACGAGCGTCCAACTAACTTTCGTGTTCGAGGGAGTCTGTCTTCAACGTGTTCCCAAGGAGGTCCTGCTTCATCTCTCCGAGGGGGGCTTTCGGGGTCGAATTGGTGGGGCCTCCCTGAAGGCCCGCCCCTCGAGGGGCCCCCTGCTCGAGGCCTATCGGCGTCCATCTCCGCCTCTGCTCTGGGGGTTAACCTGCACATGCACAAGAGAGACGCCACGATGGTCGAGATGCAAGGCCAGCCAGCCAGCCAGAGAGGGAAGCGCGAGGAAGAGGCGACCCCCACGGAGTCTAGTACGCCCCTGAGGCAAGCAAGAGGGCTGCAACGCGGAAAAGCGGAGCAGGAGAAAAAATAAGCCGGTCCTTCATGCACATGCGGAGACGGGTGCACAAAGCGCGCAACAGACCGGCAGGCAGGGGGTGCAACGCGGACGGGTGCTGCGTCTGTCTACGGGAGAGCTGGCAAACGCAGAAGACGCGGCAGCAAGAGCAAGAACAAGGCACACACACTGCTGAGACACACAAGTTCGGATCCTGAGAAGCGAAGCTTCTCGGGAAGCAGTGCATGTATGGTATGACCCACTTGACACGACTGTTTTCTTGGGAGCGTTCGCTGGGGCCTTCTCCAGAGTCCACTGTTCCCCGCAAAACGAACGAACGGAACTGGCCGCGGCATGCCTGATTACAAGGCCAAGCAGCAAAGGAAGCGCAGCAACACTTCGAGAGGAGACCTCGTCTCGACACTGACTGCAACCCCACTCAGCAGCGGCAGCGAACCATGAGCCAGCGTAAGCGACGGCAGCAGTCAAGGCAGGAGGGCAGCAGTCAAGGCATAAGGGCAGCAGTCAAGGCATAAGGGCAGCAGTCGGCTGACCTGCACAGCGACTGTGTCTTGCAGCAAGGCCCTCTCTTCTATCCCGGCTGTCTCACTGGGGGGGCCAAGGGGATCCCCCGAAGCAGCGGCGGCTGCCAGCGTGAAGTTCAGAGTAGACCGAAGCTGCACCACTCTTGAGGGATCTGCTGCTGCCTCTGGTGATGCAGCTGGAAGGTCCGCAGCAGCTGTTCGCCGCAGCAGCAGCTGGTAAGACTTGCCGTCGCTGCTGCTTGCCACTGCGACAGTCCTGCAAAGAGACCGCAATTGCAGCAGCAGCAGGGATGACACTCCTCACACGACGACTCTCCCCCTTCAATTCAATCTGCACCCGACACGAACTGAGAGCCAAGACTTCTGCAGAAACATAGACACAACAGGAGCAGGGGGCATGCGCTCGTTTGAGCAGAAAAATGTGCTTGCCTCCTCCACTGGGCAAGCTGCTCAAGGCAGAGCCGGAGGCCACGATCTTTGTCTGCATTCTGTTCCAACTGATCAATATTTGAGAGCTGATCCTTTAGTGAGGCCAGCTGCTGCTGCTGCTGCTGCTGCATGTCAACCTCCCCCTCCTCTGCTTCCCCTTCGAGCAGTTCCTCTTGCTGGCGGATCGCCAGCTGCAGCTGCTCCTTATGGCGTTGCAGCAGAAAGTCACACGGGCTGCTGCGTTGCTGCAGTGCCGAGGCAGCAGCTGCTGGCGAAGGGAACACCACACAGGCAGTCTCAGGCTGCTGCATCCCTGAGGGCCCCCCTTCCTGGAGGCAGTTCCCCTCAAGATCCACACCTCCATGGGGTAACAAGAATTCGACGTGAAGAGGATTAAACGGCAGAAAGAACGAAAGGATATCCCGAGGAGATACAAGACCCCCGGTGACCACGAACAACGAACAGGGTGCGGGCTGCAGCAAGAGCCAGCAAGCACGCGCGCAGACACACGTACAGCCACACGCAGACAGTTGAGGGAGTTGGCAATCGACTAAGGACTCGTTAGGCAGCGAGGTAGCCGTGTGGCTGCCTAGCGGGATGTGCAGGTAGGCAGCTAGCCACGATGGCAGCGAGTCGAGTTACAAGGCTTGGCTGCAATGGCAATGACGCCAGCATCGACACTTCCGCCTTGAGCGGCACTAGCAGCGCCAGCAATAGGAGCAGGAGCAGCTTACGGGTTCCGTTCGGCTGATGAGCCTGACTCTACTCCAGGCGACATATGGAATGCCGAGGGCCTCTACGCAAATAGCGCGAAGCAGGTGATGCCATCGGCTGCTCGCTTCCTCTAAGGGAGGCACTGTTGAGGGGCTGGGCCGCAGCAACACGCGACGCTGGTGTTGCGGCTGCTGCAGCTGCTGCGGATGGAGGACATGTTGGTGCTGCTTTCGGTCCTTTTCGCGTTCAATCACCTCTTCCAGAGACATATGCAAGAGCGGATTCTCTTCCGACTTCCCGTCGAACATCTCAAGAGGCCCTTCAGGCTCAGGGGCCTCCCAGGTTATCAGCGGAATGGACATGGTCTCGGAGGGGTTCGGCGAAGGGGTTAGCTGCCAACAAGGCCCCAGAACGCAGCAGCCCCTCGAGAAAGCCGCAGAAGACGATAATTTTTCCTTGTTCGCGCTGCTGGAGGAGCAATTGGTGCCTTTATGAAGGCCTACGCTGGTGCCGCTGGGGGCCCTTGCAGGGGTCGAGAGGTCTAAAAGGAAGGGCAGCAAAGGCAGGTACACCTCTGATGCACTTTCTCCACATCTCTCCGAGTTTGCAGCTGATGAAACACACGTTCATTGTACTCTTGTGGAGTGGCAGCCGCGGCTGCTACACCGCGGCTGCCATCGAGGGTCCTTGATGGCGCTGCTGCATGCAGCATGACCAGCGACTCCTGCTGTGGCTGCGGCGCCTGCGAGTGTCCTTGGGCAAATGCACATAGCGAAGGTATTTCTAGACTAGTCGTGCCGTGTTGTGCATCTGTGGATAGGCGCCAGGAGCGTCTAGAGAGGATAGTCACACCCAGTCGCTCTTGCTGCCCTCATCGCTGCATGCGCATTCTGCTTTAGCCGGAAAAAACCGCATTCCCACCTCCTTATGGCGCTCTTGACTTCCTTCGGCAGTGTCACGCGACGCGGGGCTGCTGTGTTGGTGGCCTCAGGCACAGCATTGCAGCTGCCATGCTGTGTGCGTTCGTCTGCTGCTCCATGGCGGAGCTGTGCATTTACACCCCGCAGAGCTAACAGCAGCAGCCTCAGCAGCGCTAACCAGAGCGGCAATCCTATCGACAGTGTGCGTCTGCTGAAGGACGAAGTCGTGTACAAGGGATGGAGGACGGGTAAGGCCGCGCAACAGCACCATGGGCTACCTCAAGCATGTCGACCTTCTCCTACCTCTTATCCCCTTTGCAGCCTTTCATTCATGATTTCGGGTGCACTTTGCACGCTCCGCTTGCGTTTGACTGCTCTCGCGAGGCAGCGCCAGTCTGTCGGCTGCTGATCGTGATCACGCGTGTGTTTTTACGGCGCAGTGAAGCGCCGAACCGTCAGCTTCCCCGATGGGTCTGTTCATGAATTCGATGTAACCGATGCACCGCCAGCAGTGTTATGCCTTCCCTACAATTCGAAGACAAAGACATTTACGCTTCTTAGGGTGGGTGTGCTTTGCCTGCCTGCCGCTCTTCTTGCCGTTGATTTGGGGCCTCCCTTGTTCCTCTCCTCTCCGCCGCCTTTACTGCTGCCTTCCTGCTTCTTCGCTTCTCATGCTGCTCGAGCTTATACGACAGTAAACTGTGCCTCGTGCTCTGCCTCTATACACATATGTTTCTCAGGAATACTGTCCAGGCCCGCACTGCGGGATGTTTTGCGTTGTTGCGGGGCTCTTGGAGCCACGACACCAAAGCGTTGAGCATTGCGTTGCATGTGAAACAGAAGAGGAAGCTGGGGTGGTACGTGTCTTGTTCTGCCCGCTTGTATATGTGTGCATGCAAGTAGGGCTTTTTTCTGTTTCTGTCTTCGACGCCTTCTGCCTCACACTCCGAAGCATTTTTCTGGCGTTTGCTCTCTGCCGCTGCCACTTCCACGTGCTGCCTCAGGGCACGTAGTGGAGCTTCTGCTTGTTGCCGTATATCTGCATCCTCGCAGCGTGGAGGCCGTTTGGTGCCGATAATGGAAAACGCAAACTTGCAGCTGCCCGGCGCGAAGTATACTGCCCAGCCCTTCCTCCCATTCCTCGTCATCGATGGCCAAAAGGTAACTCAGGTGTTTGCGTCTGTGACTTACGGTATTGCCGGCGAAAGAGGTTGGAGAAAAGGGGTTACGAAGGGTCTGTCCTGTTGCTTTCTTTGGGGGAAATGTTGTTGCCACGGTTTGTCTTGCTCCGACAGGTGTCCTCGGATCGTCTTGCGGCAGACGCTGACGAGCTGATTGAAACTCACGAAGCATCTACTTCAGAAGCTCTGGATATCGTGTATAAGGGGCAAATGACTAGCACCGGCAGCATGATGGTTCTACTAGGCATTCACAAGCTCAGGCAAATGGGGCTTCTCTAAGACGCAACTCAAACGAGGAAGCGCATAACAAGCGCGCGGGTGTAAAAGCCAACCCTGGAGAACGTGTTCTGGCCCCAATGTTGAAGGCAGAGGCTCCAGAGAGTGCAGTCTCGATGCAGCACTGAAGGGATGCAACAGGAACACAATAGCATGCTCAGGCCGCCTCACTCTACGCCCGCATCCTGGCAAGCACCGGAAGAACAGCGTCGTGTGTATCTAAATTCAGATGCAGCTCTTCACGGAGGTCACTGCACTTGACGCGGTTACATAAGCAGCTGCACGGCTGGAGGACAGAACAGCCATCGCAGCAGTCCCCGTACAGCTGCTGCTAAGTCTTGCCGCTGCGACGCAACAAAGGTATCTTTTTATGGCCTTCACTGAGAAGGGAAAGGGTGGTCGAGAGGAGGAAGCCTGCCCCCAATGCATGCACTGGGAGCGACGCGGAGGAGCGTAAGGGAGCGTTGGCGCAAATGGCAATCCTTGGTTTCTATTCGTGTGCCCTGACCATCAGTGTCGGTGTATTATGAATTGAGGCACTCCTGGGCACACTGCTTGCTGGCTGCCACAGAAGACCCCTTGTCTTTGCACAGCATCCGCCACGGGCTTGCCACATAGGTAAGGTCCAGCGAGCCATGCACGGAAGGACTGGAGGAGGTTGGAGCTGTGCGTGGTCGCATCTGAGTGATGGCCCCCCTTCGGATGGCAGCAGCAGCTGCGTACGTCTCGTCCTTGCGTGCATGCGCAAAGAAGAGTTTCACACGTGGTAGTTGGTCTATTCGTCTCGCATCTAGTCATTCGCTCCGTATTTTATGGGTTTGAAGGGATTTATATACAGAAGAACACATGTGCGTGCATGTCTACATACATATATATACATAAGAATTTCTACATCTAGGTATGCGTGTATACCCTTGGAATTTTTGAAGTCGGTGGCCGTGGCAAGAGTCTCAAATAGAGATGGGGACCCTTACAGGCTCCCCGAAGTTCTTGAAAGCCTCAAGTGTCAGCGCAGACTGTATAACTGTCACTTTGCCACCGGCATGAGTCCATGCACGACGGCATGATTCCATGCACGACGGCATGATTCCATGCACGAAACAGGACACCTGTCTGGCTTAAATGGATAGTGGCACATTGAGCCCTCCCTGTTGCAGTTAAGGCCCTCCCCTTCAAGGGCTTGAGAGGAAAAGGCTTCTTTGAAGGTTTCTGATGTAGTACAAACAAAGTTCCGGAATTTGGAGGCCATTCGCCGAGGCGGGAGGCCTACGCAGTGAAGGGGTGGCGAGCGTAATACGCCTCGTTTTAAGACCCATCAAGCTCCCCTCCCCCCAATACCCTTCGTGCCCCCGCGCCAACCCGCGTGCGTTTTTCAGTAAATTCGCCTCAAGTAGTTGGCGCCGTGAGAGGGGCCAGTCAGGCCCTCATGGGGGTCCCTGTGAAACTCTACAGGCCTATCGTAATCTCGCCGTAAAAACACCCCTTGAACCACCGCTCACCCTCGTCGGACATACGACTTTTAAAGGCGCGAAGCGGCAAGGCGGTGGCAGCCCCTCAGGGTGCTGCTGCCTTGCGCTTCCTCCCCGTTCGGGCTCTAAGAGCCTCAATGCCTCCCTCAATCGTGGGCTGAAATTCACTCGGTAGGAGGTGCTCCGCGACATCTAGCATATCCTTGCAAATAGTTCGGAGAGTGTGCTCGCCTGCTCCAGTCACCGAAGCAATCTCCGAGGCCTTAGGAAGCAGCAGCGGCTGCTGAGGGTTGCTGCTACTGCTCAACAGCTGCACCACTAGCCAAATAGCGGCGGCAGCAACCGAGTTCGGCCTGACAACGACGTATGCAGCAACCACGCACACACACACACACACACACACACACACACACAGGAGCCTTGGAGCTTAGACGTGGTAGTTGAAACGAGACACGTGTATTTGCAGCACACTTCCAAGGGAATTCAATCAACATGCAGATCGATATTCAGTGTGTTGCTGTGCCGCGCGCCGCGAATAGGGGTGGTAGCTGGGGAGCCATTTTTCGATACATATATATATATGTATATATATCGAAATCTATGCATATATAAACCTAATTGCATGCAAATAAAGATGGGTGCCTACGGAGGGAGGGCTTGTCCGGTTGTTACCTGTGGCTGCATACAAAGATTTGTGTGGCCCTCTTGGCGACGTATTCCGCCACATCGCTAATATGCATCGAGAGCTGCAGCCTACTGCAGTACCTTGGAAGAAGGTGGGTGGCAGTTTCTGCATTGTTCGTCCCTCCCCTCATGGGAAGCTGGCGTTTGATCCTGTTGATAGCCTTGCCGAGTTCCTTCTCAGATATCGAGCGGTCGTAAACCACCAACTCACGAACGGTGCGGGTTGCTCCAGCCTCCCTGCAAGCCAAGTAAGTAATTGCCAGCATTGAGACGGCCGTGCTCCGCGATCGCAAGTGACCTGCGTCCTGCGGGGCAAAAGCGACAGCAGCAAGGAGGTAGGTGGTTGTGGAGATCGGAGGTTCGATGCATGCATCGTTGAATAATGGAAAAACTGCATCTTCCATGGAAGCATCCACAGGGCCAAAGGGCCGCATGCATGCGTGCCAAGTCAGAAAGACAGCATCTTATCAAGCTGTCACGAAGAAGGCACACCTAGGGAACGACGATCATCAAGAGATAATATCTATACATATGTAGCACATAGAAAGCCCTCCCCCCTCTCTCTCCCCCCTTAAGACAGCATTCCCAGGTCTGCAATGAGCCCCCGCCAACACATTTTCCCGTGCGAGAACACACCAGAAGTTCCTTGGCTATTTCCTTCGCCCGTTCAAGTACATGGTCCCTAAAACTGAAGGCCTCCCCAATCAGGCGGAGATACGAGAATGCCGCTCGCAGCTGTCTATCCCTGCTGCCACTCTCTCCAGCGCCACTGCCTCCAGTTGCTGCCTCATGCAGCATCTGCAGTCGCCTTCCCGACCCCAAACCCTTGCTGCTCGATCCGCCGCCAATCAACATGGAGGTTCCAATGCCCCCATCTTCGAGCCAGCCGTCTAAGGCCTCGCCGACTCTGTTTCGATCTGCGCCCTTCGGAGCCCCTCCCGACGTCTCCGCACTAAAGGAACGCCACTCTTGTTCTTCGTTCAAGACCCTCTCTTCCAAGACATATCCGCAATCTCGGCACAGCTGATCGCCGCTGCTGCTATCCAAGACTATTGTGCTGCCACTGCCTCCGCTCGGAGTGCAGAAAGGGCAACACAGGTTCCGCTTTGACGATGCGTAAAGGTTGAAACGACGCCGAGAGGCAGCGGCCCCTGCAGAGGGTGCTCCCGGGGAAATACCAGCAGGTACTCCTGAAGCTGCAGGAACGCCCCGAACGCCAGAAGAAGAGGCACCTAGAGATGAGACGTTCCACAGGCCAGCAGGCACTGAGGCCGTGCCATCGCCACTGCTGCTGTTCACGCTGCTTGTGCTGTCTAGACGGACGGGAGGAGCAGCCGTTATGACACCTGGAATGGGGGAAACTGAGAAGGACACAGAAGTCGTCGCAGGGGGCCCCGAGGCTCCCCCAATTGAACCCGTCCGCTGAAGTTTGCTTGGTGGTTGCATACTTTGCATAATTGCGAGCTGAGACCCTTGGGGATGCAGGAAGCGGCCCCGATATGCGCTATGGGAGGCGCCTCTGTTCTCTGTAGAGACCCTCCGTGCCGCGAGAAATGTGGCAAGGCCCTTTCCCGTGTTCCCTGAACGTTGGGAGGCAGAGAGGGTGAGGAAAGGCGGAGACTGATGAACTGGCTCCAGCGTCACCTGTAACACTGCTGTCAGTTGCGCCACGCCTACCGCAATGGATCGCTCGTTTTCTGCTTCTCTGCACCAAGTCTTCCTCCGCCTTTGTATGCGTCAATAAAGAAGAGCCAAGGGGGGCACTAGTGGCGGCGCGGTATTCACTGCGGCGGCAAGTCAGCCCCAGTGCATGCAAGACGTGAATGTGAGATTTTCTGTGCTCCGTCCGTGTTGCCCCTGGTACTTTGAACTTCGGATTTGAAGGAACTGAAGAAAGCGGAGAGATAGTTGTGGTTATCCAAGGGGGGGAGAGGCCTTCGGAGATGGCCGCAGTCCTGTGTACTTCCTGCTAGGCGTATAGGCTGGGTCGTCCCTTTGTCTCTTCTGTGTGCTCTCTGGCTAGCATTGATCCTACTTCAAGAGCTAACAGCTGAGGTGTGCGTATACTTAAAAGCTGCGTTTATCTGCCCTGCTCTGGTTCTCACAGTGATCCTCTTACTTTAATGACCAGGCCAAGGGGGCACACGGAGGGTTCCTCCTCCGTCCCGCTCGCAGACCTTGAAGAGCTCTTGCGTTTAAAAAAGGTTCTGAGCAGGATCTTGCCCGCAGTTGAAGAGGGGGCACATGAAGGGGCTTCTTCTCCTTTTACGGGGGCCCCATCCCGTAGTGTGGGGGATCCCGTAGGGGTTCCCGGGCAAGGAGCTGGAGAGAACAATGATATAGAGACCGTTTTGAACGCCTTCGGTATCTTGGAGGGCTTCCAAATGACAAGGAGCCTTCTTGCGAAGTCTCGGATCGGCCTGTGTGTGGGCGCCTTGCGGAGGCACCCCGATGGCCGCATAAAGGCGAAGAGCACCGCACTTGTTGCCAAGTGGAAGAGCGCTATTGGTACACAAGCGTCAAAAAGCAGTGCAACAGGCGGTAGCAACAACAAAGAAATTCCGGCAGCAACAGCAGGTCGGGGGACACCGGCAGCAGCAGCTTCAGCAGCAAGCAGCAGCAGTGCCCCTGCGCTTGAGAGCAATTCTGCAGAGGGGAGACAGGCCCCCAAAATGACCACAGGCCGCTACCCCGGGCCCATTAGCGGCGACTCCACGAGAGATAAGGCGCGGACGTTTCTCTGGAGGGCACTAGTTGATGGCTTGGAGACGGCGGCTGCAGCGGCGGCAGCAGGAAGTGCCACGGCGGGAGAAACTGGGCGTGTTGCTGCAGCCATTGAGGAAGCCTTGTGGTCGCGCTTTATAGTGGACAGACAAAGCACGAAAGAGTATAATGCCCAACTAAAGACACTGAAGTGGAACCTGGCAGACCCGAAGAACCCCGACCTTAATCTAAAGGTGTTATGGGGGATGTACACTGCAGATCAGCTGGCCAACATGACCAGCGCGGAGCTAGCCAGCGAGGAGAAGAAGAGGGAAAGAGATAAACAAAAGCAGGAGAGCCTGGAAGCATGTCAGAGCGACTGGGAGGTGAGGCGCATGATGAGCAGCGGCGAGGCGGCTCAAGGGCAATTCCCTTGCTTCCGGTGTCGAACAAACAAGACAGTATACTTTCAGATGCAAACTCGCAGCTCGGATGAGCCGATGACTACATTTGTCACGTGCCTCGAGTGCGGTAATCGGTGGAAGTTCTAAAGGTGCATAAGCAAGCAAACACCAATGAGAAAGCTCCTAATACGGAGAAAGCGCCTCTGCTGCAGAGAAGGCAACCGGCCAATGGCACTACCCAAGGACGTGAACGCCGCGAAGAAGACTTTCTCTATGAGCCAGCAGGCGGCTTTCTTGTCACTCCAGGGACGCACCAAGTGGAAGATCCAGCGGCTACGCACGAAAGGGTTCGGAACTTGAGAGGTGTCTGGACAACTCTCAAGCTCCCTACGCTTAAATACACTTCACAATTGAAAACGCGTAAATGGAAATGCGTTTTGTTGCAGTGAACAAAATGCACTACATACCTTCACGGGTCTGTATGTGTCTCGGTGTATATACGTATTATGCGGCGCAACGGGGTCCGGTCTGCCCCTTTCTTTAACCCCTTGCCCTAAAAGATGGCACTTGCTCTTCATATAGTACGCAGAATGTTCTGGGGGCCCAGGCCACACACAGTCCACTCTGGAGGGCAAATGGCCCCGGAGCTCTTTTTACGGCGGTCTAAGGTTGCAAAGGACGCCGTGGTGTCTTTGGCTTTCCAGCTTACCAGTGCCTTCAGTGGTACCTTAAGATTCAAGAATCAGATTTTATTGAGCAGCGCAGCACAGCAGCTGCCCCCGACCCATGTGGGTGCAGTTAAATACAGTACTTCTTAGTCTCCAAAGCCTCCACGGCCAAATTAAGGCTTATCTATCAAGACACATCACGCCTCCCGCTTACTCGTCTGCGGCTCTAGAGCAGGCGTGCAACCTGAAGCCCGTAGCAACTCCCCCGTCAAGACAAGAATTACGCATTTTGGCACAAGCTGGGGAACCCCTCTTGGGCCCCCAAAGCCTCCCAGCGGCGGGGTTGGGCGCCTACCTAAGATTGAAACCCCTCACAGGAGGCTGGTACCACCGTCCCCTCAAAGGGTGCCGCCAGGGCCCCCCTCCGACTGCCCACATTAAGTCTGCTCACTAGGCGGGGCTGTGGGGCAACTGGGACGGCATGCATCGCTGTCTGCTGAGCTTGCTTCTGCACTTGACGCCTCTGGTGCCGGTTCAATAACGGACTTGGCAGCTTCCTCGTCCACGGGTTCCTCTACTTTCGCAGCTGAGCACATAGCCTCCCGCTGGGAATCCTCAGAAACGTCTGATGCTTCCGCCAATGCGCCTGTTGCAGCGGTAGCCTCGTTCGTGGTAACGGCTGCTGCGGCTTCTGGGGGATCCGTAGCCACCACCTCAGTCTTAGAGCGCACTGCCCCATCGGGAGGAGCAGCTGGAGCAACTGCCAGCGCAGCAGCCGCGCAAGGAGAAGCACCGACCGGGCTGACAGTAGAGGCTGGGAAAGCAGGCTCTACTGTAGCAGATGCAGCAGGTAAGGGAACGGCGCCAGCAGCTGTTTTGTGGGGGGCCAAGTTGCACCGAGCAAGGAGTTTTGAAAAGTGGTTATACGCGGGCAAAGACCGCCGTTTCCTGCCCTCTTGCTGCAATGTTAAAGCCGGTAATACGCCTGAAGAAGGAAGCTCCACTACTCCCCCCTGCTGAGGTTCCTGCTGTGCTTCGAGCTGTCCTGTTTGCTGAGCGGGAAGACCACCAACGGCGGTGGGGGCCGCTACGGGCCTCTCCAGCGGCTGCATGGCGGAGCAGGCAGCAGCTGAAGATGTAACTGGGTGCTTGTTGGAGTGCTCTCCTCCAGCAGGCACGGGGGCCCCACGGGGGCCCCCTGGACCTTGAGAGTGGCTTGGGGCTGACTTTCGTCGAGCCGCTTCGCTGTGTGTGCCTCCACACTGGGCCCAAGCCGCCAGACTTACGGGTTGCTGGCGCTGTGCTCCAGGGGATCGGCCAACACTACGTCTGCCCTGGCTTAGGCGGCGAGCCTTCCGCTGCACACAGCATCGAAAGTAGCGGAATCCTCAGAAGGACTAGACACGCAGCAGCGCTGGCAGGGAAGAGAGCTAACTGTGAAGCCCGCTGTGTATTCGCCACCCCATGAAAAAGGTATCGCTGCTATTGTTGCTGCCGCTCACCCCGCCTGCCAAGTCGAGTTCTCTCGCAATGCTCCATACACTGCCCTTCCGGACGTGCTGCGGCGCATACCGACCGAGTGCTCGTCGAGTCTACGATACGCGAGGAAATAATTGGTGCTCTTAAGTTCCAAAATGCTCTTATAATCAATTATTTACATGCAAGACGGAAGAGGGGAAGTAAAGAAGCGCTTTTATACCTTCAGAGGCTCGACGTAACAAGAAGCCATTTCAGGTGACCGGAGCCGGAAGACCCAACGGTGCTCAGGGTGTCTGAATCGCTCAACTACTTTCGCCCTGCAAACGAAGCATTGCCATGAACTTGACAGAAATTAGTAAAATGTGGAAAAACTGAGAGGAGAGCATGAAACAAAAAAAATCAATCATCGAAATTGATGATACCTGTGGCATGGGTCATGCCCGCTGTCTGTGTATCGCTACTGTACTGGGACTATCCCAACACGTGCATGGAGGCCACAATGCTGCCAGGACAGGAGGTGTAGAGGCACAACTCATTGATGGCGAGTGCATGCAGCCCCCTCCGGCCCACAACAACTTGCTATCGAGAGTAGTAGCACCCGGGATCACCGCACACCATTAGTACAGTTTGTACACCAGCAAGAATAAGTAGGATGCGATAGGCTGTGAACAAAACCACATGCAGATGCCTTCTAAGCCCCGGTGCACGACAGAGCAGGCGCACCTAAATATCTGAGCGTCCTGGTGAGCCGCTTTGCTTTCCACCCACTCGCCCACTGCAGGAGGTGGCAGCTCCTCGACAGGACGTGCCGCCTCAAAGGCCTCGTAGGCCATGTCCACCACTGCAAATAAAGCATTAAAAGGTGCGCAAGCAGCCCGAAGCGTGTAGACATTCCACGGCTGTCCAAATGCCAACACGTCCCCCCGTCCACTTCCCCCAGCCAACCGCTGGCACTAACATGCCGTGTCTCATGCGGTACCTCCTTTGGTCGCGGCAAAGTAGACAGAGCATTGCTTTGAAGCATAAAAAACAGAGGCCCGCTTTCGGCTGATTGACACCAGCCCTTCCCACCACTGTGTCCGAGACAAAGGGCCCAAAGCGATCACATAGACACCTCTGTAGACTCGTAGCTCTCTCCCCTATATCATCCCCAGGAGACCTCCACATCAAAGGGTTCTAGCTAACTGGGTACAATCAACAAAAGGGGGGCAAGAATTGGAGTGCACGTACATCCATTAGCCACAAGCGAGTAATCTGCCGAAGGCCTCAGCTCCTCGTTTTGAACCTCCTCACTCTCATTCTTCGTTGCTGCTTCTCCTGGTTCTGCTACCGGCGGCTGGTGAGCCGCATCTTTTGATAGCTGAGTTGATGCCGCGTCTTTATCTGCTGAGGGTGGTGTCTCATGGCAAGAGGAGTCAGGGGCACCAGCAGATCCTTCGTGGGAAGGTGTCCGATCCTTGAATACAGACAGCATGTTCTCATCGGTCTCGAGCAAACCTCCAGGTCCCTCGTTCCCATGGGTCTGTATAGCCCATTCACATTACAGAGTAATTGTTCTTTATTATTTTTTACTCTGGGAAAAGCAGCGGCCAAGACCCCTCCCACACACCGAACCCGATGCAGCTAGCAAGAGCCATGCACGGCAAATAAGAACCAGAAAGTGATGCGGATAGACAGAAAGCCAGTGAGACTTACGGGTACACTCTGTGTAAAGACAGCGGCAGTAACTGCCTCGGTCGCCCCAGAGGTCAGCAATTGTTTGTGCTCCACCATTGGGCTTAATGGTTTGCCTTCCGCGATCCGCGTATCCACATGTGAAGTTCGATGTTAGATTTTGCGTCCACCGAGTAAGATGCCTCGGCAGGCTTTGTCAGTAAAGTTGGTGTTATTCGGGTGGACGCACACCCAGGACCGGGTTATGACGGTTCACGTTAGCGGCGACCAGGGTTGAGGGTCCCGATGCACATTCAGCGAGGTTACGGGCCCCCTGCGGCCGCAAAGGAGAAGGTTTTACGAAAAAAAGAATTTTACGCTAGGCATGCGGATACGAAGAAAAATGATGCACTGGAGGAAACGAGACCTTGCCGCAGGAGTGTCGTACAAGGACGTCTTGTACTGGAGGATCTTCGAAGCAGAACCCTCTGGTTCCCCTGTTACACAAAATTATACCAAAATTGAAAGGCGTCCTGTCAGTATGAAGCCTTAAAACCTCAAATAACGACCCTTCCCCAAGCCAAACCCCACGCGGTGTACCAACACAGCCACCACCGCTGCTCCACGCATGCAGTACAACAGCCCACCCAAATCGCTCAAATAATTCAAATGACGACCTCCAGCAGTAGCGTGCTCCACCATAGCAAATCAAGCAGTGCTCTTCAGACAGAGTGGATGCTGATATTACAGCCGAATACACATAAAGCCTACTAACACCGCAAGCCTCCTTTCCGCTAACTCTTACGTGCTTCGTGGTCTTCTTTACAACTAACGTTGCATGTACCTGTAAGATGGTCATGAGAGAGGCAGACCGTCTTCGCATAGATATAACTGAACAGTGTTAAGCATTCATCATGCAAACTGCTCCAAGAATTTCGAGAAAGAACGAGCCACGGCGTAAGTGCAGCGGGAAAGTTACACAGTAAGCACTTTTTACCGCAGTAGTTCTGTTGATCTGCGGGCTAGTAATGCACTGATTGATTTAAATTTCTGTGTGTATTTCGTATTTATTGCATAGCACTGTTGGTTTGATTAAAGAAGACGCACTGTTCTGTGCATGTACGCTAGGTCACATCTGCACAAGTCGTGCATGCTAGAAGTTCTTAAGGGGTGCAGCTTCGTGTACTCCCTAATTTTACTCTGCTTTTCATGTGGTGAATTGAAGGGCCACGAGCAGGAAAGAACAGAAAGTTTTGAGAGACCCTTGACTTTCTGTCAGCTTTGCATTGAGCCTGGATCTCAGTATCTCCATGCAGACACAGTAGATGGAGCGTTATATTTGGTGGTACCCCATGATTCGATGTAACTTTCCACCATGAATCCACTGGCTGCGCATGCAATCGGATGTCAGGCTGGCACACAGCAGTTGTCTAGTTTCGGAATAGTTTTGGGGTAATTCAGTAACTCGATTATTTGGCATCTGCCTTGTTGAAAAGCTTTTTGAGGATGGAAGTTGGGGTAGGCACAACCTCTTATGAGGCGGCAGAAGCCAGCCTGCAAGGTGTTGTGAACGCAGTAGCTCCACAGGTAGTGAAGAAGCATGATTTCTAGGCTGATAAAATGCTAATGGATGCATCAGTGAGGCTATGCAGACCAGAAAAGCTTGGCAGCAGCAAACAAGGGAAAGTAGTCGGAGAGTCCATAAGCTTGTGATAGATGTACCTAGCGTTCGTTCTCCCTGAGGAAGCCGAGAAGATCATCACTTTCTTTATGATTATTGGACAGAAAAGCTCTGCGGTGGTGGATCTGCTTATTGATAGGAGCTTTCCTGCCTGCAAAGGTTATCACACTTCATACTTTCATCGGTTTATGCCGAGATTAGCTCAAGAACAAGCTGTGGGGTATATGGAAATGCTTTGGCAACGGGGTCTAGCAATAGATCGATGCTTCGAGAAGTATGGAGCTTCGTTTGCAACAGTCACAACGTAGACGAACAGCTGCTTTATTAGTGATTCATATCAACTCTTACTCGGAGTGTCAAGCCAGGCCATCGCATGGCCAGCAGCGACTCAGTGAATAAGCAAGCAGCCGGTGGGGCTTTCATGAACGATGGACTATTTGAGGCTTTAGAACAAAGAAGAGCAGACCCTGTATCTTTGACTTACTTGGAGGATCCAAGTCAGGATTTAGAACCTGTGGATGTCGAGGCTGTGTTAAGCGACTTTAGCCTACAGCCTAATATGAATGAACGAGAACGCCAGAGGGCACCCGCATATCTGGGCAGCCACAGATAGTCCCCCGACAACATCCTGGTTGCCATTGTGGAACACAGGGTGACAATGAAGAACTGCGAGCGCATGTAACAAGCCAAAGAACCTGAACAACGGGACATGGCCCAGTGAAAGAGGACTTATCGGCGAGCGAAGACAGCGCACCACGGGAACGCGAAGCCCTCTACGCAAGCTGAGCCACAATGAAGGGGTTGCAGAGGGTAGAGCTGCAGTCGGGGACCCACCACTGACCGATTCTGCGCTCATGTAAGTTCATGTTAATGTCCGAACGCCGCTGATGTTACTGGACACTTGGTGTGAAATGGATCTGTTATCCGAGGAGAAGGGAAAGATACGTAGTGTGCCTGTTCACCCGGTAACGCGGTCCCTAGGACTTATATTTGCTCAGAGGTCGCACAATGCAAGGACCAAAAGGGCTGTGGTAGTCAAATGCTACTCCATATCTGATTGTGGTCGTATAAGCAAAGTCCGAGACTTCTTTAGTGGGTCTGTCCACTGTAACGTGAACTTAGGGATTTCATGGGTCAACTAACGAAAGGCGAGCACGCAGCCACAACTTCGCGCTGCGAGGGCTAGCGAGATGCTGCAAATCTACAGCCCCTGGCCTTCTCATAAGCCCTTATTTCATCTATGGTAGCCAGAGTATAATGGATGACTCAACATGATGAAATAGGGCATTTTTGTGGGCAGCTCAGCAGAGCAATAAGACAGTTCTGAGCATGCAAACCCTCTCCTCACCTGTGATATTGGCTCGTTATCAGAGCGTTCGGTCATGGGAGAGCCGAAAAAAGCAGGAACAAGCAAACAGCAAGGTAGAGCTTGCGGATGTGCTAAATTATGACGGGCTGCCAGCAAGCTGTCCATTTGCTGATGATTCAGCGCAGAGTGTTGAGCTAATTTCTGGGTCAGCACCAAGCTATGTTTCGCAGTGAGGGAAGTCCGAAATATAAAGAGGAAGTTGCAAGGCAGGCAGACGATCACTTGAAAAATTCAAAATGCAAGAGTGAAACAGCACCTGTGGACACAGCTCTGCGTCGATGCTGAGAAAGAAGCAGAGGTGGCTCACGCGTGCTAACTTTACTTTAAGCCCCTAAACACGAGTGCTGTAAGCGAAGGCTTCAATTCCTCTCATCGAATAGGTACTTGACAAGGTACAGAATCAGTAGTCCACTCTTCATTTTAATTTGCAAACGCCTTCGTACAAATCGTCATCTAGCCATGTAGAGCGCAACACGGCGTTCGACATTGGCATTTGCAAACTCGAATGTACCATGATGGCATTTGAAAATGTTAATACCCATCGAGGTACATAAAAATGTCAACAAGGACGACTATGAGCCTATCAAGGAGGGTCGCATGGCCGTCTACAAGAGCGATGCCTATGCCTTAAGCCGAACCCTTCCAGGGCACCTATAGCATGAACGGCATGCGCTTCAGCTATTGCGGAACAAAACGTGGCATTTGGAGACACGAAAGGTTTTGCTTTTCGTGCAAACAGCTTTGCTTCTGAGATTCTGTCTGTCCATTCCAAGAACTGAGCCAGATCCGAAAAGAAATTTGAAGCAAGCAAGGCTTGGTCTTTGCCATTGTCCACTGCCGAGGAGGCTGAGCAATTTGTGGCCCTGCATCTGATCACCTAAATTCCGTTTCCGTATCACGGATTCCTGCGATTTTGATTGCTCTCCCTGAGAAAAGGCAGTCTGCGACGTGGATGGAGGACGCTGACGCGCAATAAGGACGCCTATTGACATCCTTACAGCTTTTCTGGCACTCTCACTGTCCGACAATGGGCTCCAGTTCTTTCTATGAACCGAGGCTAGTGGCGTAGCGGTGGGTGCTGTGGTCTGTCAACAGGCTGCGGTACTATCTCCAAAAAACCAAAATGGCAAAAGGGTGACCCACTTCACACTAAATATAAGCTGCGGTTAAAAACGAAGCAGAGACTCTATCGTTTGGGCATCTCCACTTCATTTTGCAGTGCCATGTTATGCGCTAGCACATGATCATTTGTTTTGGGCCATAATCAACAGTACAGAAGAAAGCTCTCATAGTCCTTCTTGTGGCCTGAGATACTCCCGGCAGCAAGATAGTATGCGTTCTCATGCCCTTTAGCAGCTGAATCCGCACTATTCTGCTACACCAGAGCGTTTAAATGTCCTTCTGGCTATTAAAAGGATGTATGCTTGTCTGGCTATGAAACCTAATGATGGAATATCGAAGGTAAAGGGCCAGAATATCTACGGCGTTGCTGACAGACTGCGAATATGCTCACTCCGTCCCTTGCGCCAGCTCTGTCACGACTGAGGAACTCGCTAAATTGATGCTAACTCATGTCCGGAAGCTTTGGGATGAAGTAGCATTACGTGTAGGAAGGCGCACAGCCACAGATACAAATTCAAAGTTTGTTATTTCCCTCTGGCTTACGTTTACAACCCACCAATACACATGGCATAATCTGAATACTGCGGAGCACCCTGCTACAGGTGGACAAAGCAAACGCATGAACCCCAGTTCTCTGCATTACTTGGGACTTGATGCCCAAAAAATGCAATTGGTAGACTCGAGTTGCTTAGACACGCTGAGTGAGGTTGTACTTGAACAGTATCCTCGCCAAGCAGCGGCTTTTCTGAATGTATGATCTGCACTGAGGAGCCCCTTCGGCGATCTCGGCCTGGGCCAGGGTATGCAGTCGTCCTTTGCAGCGGAAGGATTCACAAAATAGCTGCCGGGTCAACGTGTGCGTTACGTAAAGCTTGACAGAAACACGGCATTATGATGAGCGGCTGTCGGCTCTGCTTTCCGAGCCTCGGTCTTGGCATGGTGAAGCCATAGTCGCCACAAGGTGCCCTGAAGTTTGACTAGAATAACACCTTCGCGGCCAGGGAGCTGGGAGCAGTCATCATCATCTTGCGAGTCAGTCACCTTGGTCACTCTCTTGATTATCCTTAAAAAAAAGCTGTGCTGCAGACCTATTACTGCCGGATCTCTAGGGAAATTTCACCCCCCCGCATTATTCGTAGCCTTCGCCACTCAGGTATGGGTCCCGCGGGGAGGCGGAGGATCTGCATGGACCCGTTTCAGCTTTGCATTCGCTATTGAGTCTCAGATAAATACTATATGGGAGCTTCCAGTAAATCTTGATGGGAAATGCCAACGATAGTGATTAAGGGAGGTGCAGTTGCTGGCGTTTTCGCTTCGAAGGGCTTGTGCTGCTCTGCTTGCTTTGCAATTCTAGTCTTCATGGACAGTGTGCTTCGCTCTTCTTAGTAATTGTTCTTTTCCTGTGCTCGGCCTAAACTCACTGTCTTCATCTGTGATTATTGCCTGCAAAGCTCCCGATTTATTAAGATGCTTATTACACTTAAACTTATGGGCAGGCACTCTCAGGTGTGTGAGCCGTGCATTCTTGCTTAGGGCTCTTTGGAGCTTCATTATTGGCTGTGCGGCATATTCCGGCTATGTCTGCAGCAGACGCTGGTCTATAGGGCGTGGCAACCGTGTAGCCCTCCATTTCAGGTATCCAAAAAGAGGTATATAGTTCCAGACTCATTACAAGCATGATTGAAGTGTGAGCGCTTTCCCTAAAGAAGCTCTCTAAACACCCGCTTGCAGAGGGAAAAATACAGTCAGCTTCTGCGTTGCTGCAGCCTATATGTACTCTGACTGTTCACAGCTAGTTGCTCATAGCATCCAGCGCAGCCGCTCATTGCGGTATGCTTTACTGTATGGAGCTTGGGCTAATATGCAATAAACACGATACTTGAACATTTAACCCCATTGTCGCATTCGGTCTCAACAACCAATTAATAGAACTACTGTAACAGGAAGTGCCTATCTGTACATATACCCGCTACAGGCACTACTGATCGGATCTGTACGTTGGCTCCCCATGCACTTTTCACCGTTTTTCTTTGTTAGATAGCACAAGGTTCACACTTTTAAGCGATTCGGTGGCAGTTAAGCATCGCACAGCCGCGCTCCTACTGGTTTAATTTCCCATTTTGTTGCTGTCTTGTGTTTAGATATATGTATATACATAGATTTCTTTCTCCCGTACTATTTCTCTTTAGCAGCTGATAACCGCTTCGCTTCTCTCAGTCGCACTGATTCTTACGCTTCTGACTACTGGGGTAGTGGTGATAGAGCAAAACCTCTTACGCTGCCCTGCGCGTTGTTGTTCTCAATTGACATCTACGGAGTACGATGTTTGTTTTGAAATGGGGCTGAGTCACGCTTACGCTCCTTCCACTACAATACGTATAGCAATTGAAAATTAGTAAAACATTTACCCCTCTGTCTGGCTGTTCATTTGTACGTGTTGTTGCAGAATACTGTTAGCTCGAAAAAAATGCGTAGCGTGGTGTGCATTTGCGCTCGATGTTATGAGCAAATAGCTGTGAATGCTGGTGCTCAGAGGGTGCCGCAACTCGAACCGTAGTTGTTTCTCTACCCTCGTGTGGGAGCTCTAAGAAGAGTGCCAGGGGGAGACGGGATTCCTTTTAAGACAAATTAATTTTCATTATGCTTGTGTGGGGTCTGGAGTTAAGTTTCTCCCTACGGAGATCCAAGTTAAAACGTAATATGTGCTGCCTTGTTTCTTATTTATGGGTGGCTAGTTGAAGGGCTCTGAAACGGAGATGCGCATCCTTAGTCACTTAACGTTCGCTATAGATTACTCTTAACACTTTGCAGTCCGAAGCGTTGGCCCCTTGCTCTTTTTGGCCTTGAGCCTTGAGGCATTGATTCTGCTAATCAGAGAGAGCATTATCACCGGCGGCTCCTGTTGCTGCAGACTTAATTGCAGGACAGCAGCTAACACCTCACTCTTCAAGCGAAAAGGGCAGAGTAGAAAGGGCACGAAAACAGATTGTAGCTTCTGAGCCAGGCCTTTACACGCAAATTTCTTGCGCAGCAGAGCAAGCTGATAGTTACCATGGGGAAAAGGCTGTCCAACGTATCCTATCTATTATCTCTACGTATTGGGAAGCTCAAAATATGTAACAGGGATACAAGCGGATGCGCGAGGAAATCGCTTGTGCTGTTGTGGCAGAAAAATGCAAGGAGCGCTGTTTGGATGCAGGGGCAATGCAGATGCCTGGTAAATGTCGCTTGTTCCTAGCCAGTCCCATTTCCATTTCCTGTACCTAAGTAATCTGACGAGGCGCACAGGAAGAATTGATGCTAGTGCACGCTTAGGTGTACAAATACATGGCGAGGAACTGAGACACCTCGAGAGCTGCCCGTGTTTCGTACTATTAGTTTCCTTGGCCATCGGGCTTGTTTCGCTGGTTTCGAGGTACCCTTTCCTAGATCACTTTTCAAGTATATAACTGTCCAAAACAAAGCGGCTGTAAAGCATAAAACGGCAACCAAGGGTTGTTCAAAGGTGCTCCTCTCACCGAAAAGGCGGATATGACAAGGTGACTTCCCGTGCAGCTGCCGCTAGTGCATCTAAAGTTTTTTCGCTGACGCAAATATAGATCAATTGCTTTACCACGAATATGTAGAAGTACAGGCATACATTTTCTATCAGTTCAGAAGAATAAGTCCTCTGACCCGAGGGCAACACTATACATCTTAGCAGCCTTCTACAGCAGGGATCCATCGTAGGGTCCTGTTGAAGCCCTTAGGGGGCTCCGGGGGCCTACCGCGGGTTTTTCCTCTCTTTAATTTCTCCACTTAGGTTTCAAACACTCTGTTTCAAATAATTTGACGGCTAGATTTGCCATCGAGTCTCTGTTGCCCCTGTCTTCCAGACTTGTGCTGCAAATCGTGCAGACAGCGCCGCACAGCCACGCACATTAACCGCCTTGTAATATTGATCTTATACAGAGCTCTTCACCATTTTATGATGCTGTTGGTACATTCTGATTTGGGCACACTTCATAGACTGACGCTAAACGCCGCTCGTCCTCTCGTAAACACCTGCCTTCATGCGTTCCCATCGTGGAGCCCCCTTCTAGAATCTCCCTATTGCTCTTTATTATTTTATGTTTTCTATGATAGTGCATGCTCTTTTGAGCTATGCAATAGCTCGCCTACTGGGTAAAGAGACAGGGCAGTAAACGGAATGGAAAGCAATCAGGAACACGAACATCTGACAGTAGAAATAATCCGTGGAGTGACTCAACAGGAGACTAATGAAGCACAGAAAGGGGATCTTTTCGCACCCTAAAAGCTGTACCAGCAACTTAGCTCACCGCCAAAGAACTGAAAAAGCGCTTGTTCCTAAACAGCACACTGCCACTACACCAATTGTCCCCTCAGGTGCTTGCCATATAAACCCCTACAGGTAACAACCTCTGAGGCCTTTTAAAAGACATTTCAGAGCCTGTACTAAAGGGCTTTTTACGCTGGGACATAGGGCTTTCTGAGATGGCATCGAACCCAGTCCTGGGAGACACTACCCCTCGGCGGCTCGGCCTTAGTGCCTTTATGCGGCAGCGACTAGGTCCCTGTTTTCCCGTTCACATGAGCGCATGCCTTCCTTTCCTTAAAAAGTCCAAGCAGCACCTTGCAACTCCTGAGCCGGATCAGTTGCATGTAGTTCCTCCGCGCACCACAGGAGACGCCGCAACAGAGGGCGAAGGGAGACTCAATCCTTCCATCTGCCAAAACGCACCTGTGGCAGCACAAACACCTATCAACCCAAGTGTGCATCAAGAAACAAAAATATCTGAGATATCTGCTGCAAAAGCAGGGAAGGAAGCAGCTGGTAGAGGCATCCAAAGCACCCACTCGTCACCCACTGTTATTCCTGCTTCAGCTACATTGCCGGATATATCCTTGGACGCTTCGCATCAGCAGGCCATTACTGAGGAGCAAATGCAGCTACAGCTGCGTGAACTGCAGCGGTCTATTGCCAAATGGTCGGCCAAACTCGTTGCAGCTCAAGCAGCAGCAGCAGCAGAACTGCAGCAGCTACTTAGAAGAGCAGAAGTTGCCGCGCTGCTTCAGGAACAAGATACAGCAACATGCAAATAGATAAGCGCTACCATAGCAATATCGGGCATAGCTGGGGTTTCTAGGGATGGCTCAATGTCTAGAATGAAGATTTGTTTCTGGAAACCAGCTGGTTCGTAGCCGTGACCCACACGGTCCATGCTAAGGTGTCCGGTATCTAGCAAGCTCAGCATTTTCCCCAGAATTTCGTGCACAGTTTTCATCTGTAGAATTCATTGAAACTCGAATTTGATAACCGAAATAAGCGCATTAGTTTGAAATGGTGCCATTTGTTTTCGTGCCGTGGTTTTTATGCATTGCTTTCTGCTTGAGGTTGAGGGACATGGAGCCCGGAACGTATGGGTCAGATAGTCTAAGTTTGGGCTGTGCACACACTATTCAGCTACCATGCAAGTCTCCAAAGGCCTTGACGGGCAGAAACAAAGAGCGAGTTCACTTTTTTGCAGCTCGGCAGCCAAAGTGTTTATGTTAAGTGAGGATACCTAGCAGCAATTGCGGGGTGCCTTCATTGGGTTATTTGGTCCTACTACGTGGATTAAATGCTTTAGAGTATACTATAGTCTCTAGCACTTGCTTTGGCTATAGCAGATCGCCCTTTGCCTGCACGAACAGTTTGTTCTTAGCTGAAACAAGCACACTGGTGGGGCGAACGTCAAGTGGCGCAGCGAGCACCTATTTGATTACAAAGCTGGATTCAGTGTTCCTTGCCTATACTTAATTCCAAAAACAAACTCTAAAGGAAATCTACAAGAAGCAGATACTACTAGCGAACCCCCGTTTTCTGCACGATGCCTCGCATGATGTAGGGGTAGGAAAGAGGTTTTAAGCCTGATGCATTTAGCCGACAGGCGGACCATGTAGCTGCCTTGAAATGAAAGAAGCATCATCGTACTGCAGCGGCGAACAGCTTCACCAGCTAAAAATTGTGAAACCTGACAAAATCCGACTCATTCTTGCAACAACGAACACGTGTTCTGGGCTTTCTGATTCGAAGCCGTTTTTCATTAGACATTACGAGGAGCATGATGTGGTGCTGCATGCCTTTTCTTAATCGCGGCTGTGATTGTTCTCATTATATGCTCTACCAGTTCCACTGATCCGTAGCCTAGTGTGCACAACGATATTATGTGCATCCCTTTGTGTGCAAATTGCCCCTGTGCTGCATTATACAGTAGCCCCAGAGTGACCGTGGGCTAAGTCGACTACAGTTGAAAGGTCTTCTGCTATTGAAGGATAGCCCAGGAAGCAAGAGGTCCCACCTTGTTGGCTTTCCTGCAATGCCTGCTAGCCCCACTTTTCTACTTGTTGTGCGCAGTCAGTCTACATCTGTCCGAGTTGTAGCATGAACAACACTACTCGCAGCCACCAATACGATAATTGCGATGCCGAGAGGCCTCAAGAGCCCGTTAAGCAGTGTTCTTGTTCCATAATATTGTGCGGGTCTACCTAGAAATCAAGAAAAATGTACCGTTGGCAATCTTCCTTTCATCTGCATCTTTGCCAGTTCTTTTGCAATGATTTGCTTTTTTCCTTCAATACAGGCACGTAGAAGCAATTAGAAGGCATGAGCGCTAATAGGGATGACAGAGAACGTTAAGCTAACCATCTTGTACCCTGAGCCAATGAGCGGCAGGTGACCAACTGAACTCTCTGTGGATGAAAGATGGTTTGATCTGTTGAGCAGATAAAATACCAAGTTCGTGAATTAGGCAAAACGACAAAATTTTTATTGCAGGTTTAACACGCTCTTTTCTTTTCGGTGTGCTGCTACTATGCCCGGCCCGACAGAGAGAACCACTGGTCTTTTGCGCATTGTTTGTCCGCTGCTCATTGGGGAGAATTGCTTCATTTGTTCCTTTGCATTCAAGTGATCAAATGTTATGAAATAGTAATGACATGCCTATGTATGCACAAAGGAAGCCCGATGATCTGCTAAGGGTCTGGAATAACCCCTAGCGTAGCGGCATTTTCCTTGCAAGAGGTTTCCGCAAGGGTTAATCTGATGAAAAAGCTAATTTGTGAGCCAAATGTCTTTCTTGCACCCGATATACATACGGCTTTCGGAGTAATGCAGCAGTATGGTTTTTCAGCAGAGCGTTTTCTTCGTTAGGGGACCACTTAACACATCCCATCAAGCAAGAAAACTAGCGGGGCAGCAAATAGGCTGAAAAGCGCTCCAAGTAGCTACCTTCCTGTCAGGATCACCTTCGCCATTATGTCGGGGTGGCTGTTCACGCCGCAGACGCATGAAGATACGCAGCAGGAAACCGATCTCAATGAAGACGCAGAAACAAGCATCCAGCCACGGCTTGCGGCAACAAGGAGCAGTAGAGAGCAGGATGCCAAGATAAACTTCACGAGGGGCGAGTGTCACTTGTCCAAATCCACCGCTTGTTTGCCATCGCAGCCATCTGTGTGTAATTTGGTCCGCAGTGCCGCCATGCAAGGTTGTGAGGCGAGCCACCAAGTGGAAGTGGAGGACACGCAGCCAGAAGGATCCAGAAATGCCCAGGAAATACCTGAGCAGCTGGACGAAAAAGCAAGGGAGGAAATGTCTAACGGGCTATCTGAAAAATGTTTGCCGTTACGGGGGCTATTTGTTGAGCTCGTGGCAATTGTCTCATGCTACAGACAGTTGCTTAGAACAGCCGCTTCCTTCTGTTTGCCTCTCCTGATTTTCGTTGGTTGGAGCGCTGAAGACGACCGTTCGCGGTGTCTTTACGTTATTTTAGTAATGGTCCTGTGTTGGCTCTCAAATTGCATGGATGCGTACACCGTGGCTCTGTTGCCGTTTGTATTGTTCCCCGTCCTTCATGTGGCACCTGTGGGTGACGTGGCATCTTCTTACATGAACTCCGTCAGTTTCCTTATTTTCGGTGCCAGTATGATGGCTGCTGCCTTGAGACGAGTCAAGCTGGACGTAGCCACAGCCAACTGGCTCTGCCGCATCTCCCCAAAACACCCGGAGGACCTTGCCCTGTGTCTCATGGCAACATGCTTTGCTATCTCCACTTGCCTGAGCAACACTGGAACAATGCTCATATTTTGCCCAATCATCGATTTGATGGTCCAGGGGCTGCATCCTGAGCCTATAGGAAGCGAACCTGCTCGAATCGATTCGAGGGAATCCAGGAACTCGCATCACTCCTTCACAGCTAGCCTGTCTAAGTCGGGCCCTTTGGACCACCCCGCCGGTAGTGACGGTCATTTCTTCTACCAAGAAGAACCTCCACTGTTGCCTTTATCCCACAGAGAGAGAAGTTTTGCAAATGCTGGTGACATGTTGAACTACTTACATGCTTCGGAAGGCCAAGGGACACAAGGAGAAGCTGCAGCGAGAGTCTGTTCTATTCCGGTGAGCCTAGACAAAAACGGCTTGAAGCCTACTTTGCCTAGGCCCTCTTGCGTACCTTCTTCAACGACAGAGTCTATAGTGGAGCAGAACGACGTGCTAGATCGGATCGCCGCAAAGATACAGCGCGAGTCGCCGGACCTCAGCTGCATTCGCAGGCTTCTTTTCATAGGTTGCGCCTACGCTGCTACACTTGGAGGCTCCGTCACCGTTACCGGCGCAACTAGCAATGCTATCTTCTTGGCTGTCCTCGACGCCATGTATGCCACAATGCCTGGCGGCTCAGCAACCAACCCGGTAACATATACCACGTGGCTCTTGGTGTCCCTGCCGTTGGGGGTGGTGCAGCTCTTGTTGGTCTGGCTATCACTATGCGCCCTCTGGATGGGACCTAGAGCAACGGGGCGTTCTATCACAAGGATCGCCGGTTCGTGTCTAAAGCTCTTGCAGATCTGCCGCTGCAAAAGGCGCGGTAAAAAAGCAACTCGCCAAGCAGCAGTGCATGCAAGTGAGGGTGGCTCAGATGCTCACAATGTCGTAAGGCCCTCCTTCGCCGAAGCGCCGGGACCCCAGGCAGAAGCTACTAAACGGGCTCGTGCGTCAGACGGCTTGAGGCACTGCGCTGAGCTGTACTGGGCCAGAGTATACGTAGTAGTGGCGTGGTTACTGCTTGTATGTCTGTGGCTGTCACGAAGAACAATTTTGGCGGCAGTGCCCGGCTGGGGAGCCAAATGGGAAGGCTCCATCGATGACTCTTGGCCTGCGGTGTTGGTTCCCATGTGCCTCGGGTTCGCTCCACTATATCCCAGACGATCTGCGCCTTCATTCGCAAGAGCGGTATGCCACGAGCCCTGCTAGCGCTGCTGCGATAAGCTTCAAGCGGCTCGGTCACCCGACCAACATGCTAAAACAAACCTGACACCTGAAAGAACCCAGGAGGTAGCTGTAGCTCATCCAGAGGGTGCAAGGGTGCGTGTTAGCCTTGGTGGCTAGGGACTGTGTTTTCCTCCTTGTTTGTCCTGCTTGATTTCTATTTGTACGCTGTCACTTACCTCGCTTTGCACAGGCATCGGCAGCTATGCGCTGGAGAAATAGGAGGCGCAGACGCCGGCGACTGCTCTGTGGAGGTGGCGCGGCTCCCACGGAAACCCATGCCGACTGTAGTGGGAGCGGCCATCGGCAAGACAGGTTTGAGGGCATTTTGACCTTTGCCTTGGTGGAGAAGGAAATGGATTGGGGCTTACTGTTCCTGTTGGGAAGTGGTTTTGTTGTTGCTTCTGTCTCTCATGCTTGCGGCCTCGACAAGGTGATGATAGAGAACATGGACTTCTTGACACGGCAGAGCAAGGCCGGTCAGGTCGCATGCATCATGGCTATGGCCGGCCTAGTCACCCAAGTCACTAGCAATACGGCAACTGCCAGCATTCTCATGCCGCTCCTCTCTACTGCTGCGAAGGGACTTCCAGGAAATCCTCTGCTCTTGATGCTCGCTGCCAATGTAAACCCAGTCGCACGACCTCACAACAGCTAATGATTGTTTATTAGGAAGATGGCTTCTATAGGAAACACCACAGCAGAATAACTAAAGTATTTTACACCGTTGGCGTCAAAGCATTCCACGTAATCCCGGTCATTCTCTTGCATACGCACCGCCCCGAAATTATCACCCCAATGTAGCAACGCCAAAGTGCCATGCCTCTCTTTGCTATATCTCTGATTCATGCAATTAGCATGTTCCTGCTCCTGCGGTTTTCCTTGTATGCTTCGCAGTTTGCAACGACACTTGGTTTCCTTCTCCCGGTTAGTACGGCGTCCAATGCGGTCATAGTGCGGTTCACGCGCATCAGGACTTGGCAATTCTTTCTCAGCGGCCTGCTGCCGCTAGCGCTTTGCCTGGGGGTTGCCTATGTTGCGACTTTTACTTGGGTCGCTGCTGTCTTCGGGCTCATTGAGCCTTACCCCAACGGAAAGCAAGTGCAGCAATAGCACATTAGTTTCTTTGCTTTAGGTTGTTTTATAATATGCGCACACGAGTCGCTTGGTCTGTTATGCCGGCACTTTGCAATAACTATTTGGTTAGTAGTCCACATTGCTTTTTTATACTCTGAACAGAGGTCATAAACTCGCCGCATTCGCATGTGATACGTTCATTGACGGGACAACTCCTTTTTCTTCGGACAAAGGGAAGTATAAGAATGGTTGCATTCTGAGGAGAGACCGGATAAGTCGAATATAGATGCGAACTGCAGAACAGCGCAACTCCGATGTGCATCTATATGCATTTAGAGACCTAGCAGGCTGATTGAGGGAGCTGCGCTCTGGACAAACTAGGATCGAGGTAGCCAAATTGAAGTACAAAACTTATCAGATACAGTTTTTCCAAAGGAAATTAGACATAAAATTGCGGCTCCGGATTTCGATGCCCACTAGTTGTTACTGTTGGCATACAAAGTTCACCATTTTCGGCCTAGCTAGGTGGCTGTAGTGGCTTCTGCACGTGCAAAGAATGCATCAATGTCTGAGTTATGGAAAAGACCGCCCCACAAGGTACTCGGGTATCCGTTCACCTTTAACACAAAACCTTTTTCGTTTTCACTGCCGCTACTACAACGGTGCGCACCATCTGCAAACAAGAGATGTCTCGCCTAGCTTTCTAGGGTGGCTAGCAGTCAATGCGCATGATGCCCCAGAAAAGCTATATTTGTTGACTGGTTCAAATCCTGTTAATCCGTTCATCTTGTAGCATGCCACCTAGTTGCATCTTTAGAATCGCTGTGTGTATAGGGACCGCTACAGCCGTCTGGTGCAACAGGAAATATAAGATTACGCGCGTGACACGAATGTTAGCGTCCAGCTTACACTAGACTTTGTCAACAATCCGATATTTTCAGCGTACTGAAACAGCGATGGGAAGCGTAACTTGACGAGGAAGGGGAACATTGCTCCACTGCTATCCCCGCATCAACGCGTTTTCCTCTCGGCATGCAAACAAACTACAAGGCAGCGAAAAGTGAAAAACAGAAAGCAGGGTATCAAAAAGGGAAGGATGCAGGGGCCAACACAAAAATGCGAGATGTGCACTAGCACCACAAATAAACGATATGCTAAAAGAGACTCATGAAGAACAATGAAACGGATGAAGGGGGAGGCAGATATGAACCAATGCCGAGGCCCTCGAACAGGGAAAACTCTGCACGATTTCGCTTTGCTTACAGTCAATGTTACACTGCAACCCTCAAAGTAGCAGGCACTGCGTTGGGAATCCTGGATTTAGGCTAGCACGTAAGGCTCTGCAAACGTCCGAGAAAGCGGCGCCGTTTTCGCGCCATAATCTTTTGGAGTCGGAAACAGCGATATTCATCTTATCTCCTGCCTTCGCTTGCATAAGGTCAATAACTGGTCCAAAACCTCTCTCACCAATCCTCTGTCTCTTGTCCTTTGAAGGCGTACGTGCCTGTGAGTTGAGGCTTCCGTTCCCACTTTTCCTTCGTGTACATGCTTTTCGTTTCCCGCTGCTTTCTGTCCTTCACCTTTTCTAACATTGTGAAGGGCAACACGTCATTCCTTTTGCTCTGATCCATATCGTTCTGCAAGCGATTTCAGGCGACTATCATACCAATCGTAGAGTCGCTTGAAGGGCCCGGGGCTTTCAGGGGCCTGCAGCTCTGCCTCTGCATTTTCAATGTCACCTGTAAATCTCCCTCTATTCTTCTCCTGAACCTCGCGAAAAACAGTCATCTCGGTATTGTAGATGCCCATGCTGTTGTTCAGCTTCCGCTGCAGCTTGAGTTCCTCTTCCCTTTTCTTCTTATCTTTCTGCTTTGTATCAAACTTTGGCACCGTGTCAATAAACTCCTTGATGTTTGGGTCAAAGCGATATTCTTCAGCGGTGAGAAGAGAAGTGTCCAGTTCTATTCCATCCTCGTCTTTCGTTTGTATAATGTGACCACTGAGCTGCTCACCGATGCCTTCAGCACCGCTCGGTTTGGGATCCACAGTATCCGGAGCCGTGTTCTTTAATGGCTGTTCCACTGTCATATCAACATCTCGATCCTCAAGGTCCTCTAAGCTGTCCACAAGGTCGATATCCCCTCCTAAATCTGCCACCTCAACCCCCACTTCTTTACTCGTCTCCTCCTCTAGCTCATCGCCATCGTCAACATCAAACTGTTCGGAGTAATCTGTGGTTTCCTGGTCATATAAGTTCTTCTGTTTCTCCTGCTCCCTCGCTGCGAGTTCAGTAGCAGATGGTGTAGCAACAAAATCTTCATTGAGGTCTAGATCCGCCTCATCCACCTCTGGCAAACCCTCTCTTTCATCCCAACTGGCTGCAACAGAGACGGGCCCCACTTGAGACGTAGAAAGAGTCGCGACAGCCAAGCAAATCAAAGCCATACACCTAGACAGACACATTTCCCTTGATAGTATGGTAAAACACTCATTGAGCTCGTCAGACCAGGATATTACATAACCTAGCACTCGACAGGTAGCCAGGAATTTTTCGCCTAGCAGCTGAAACCGCCAGAGCTTTTGTGAAAGCAGAGAAGGCAGGTGTGGGAAACGCATGCACTATGCTGAAAATGCTTCTACTGAGGGCTGAGGAGCCAAAATGGGATGGTTCAAGACCGCGCTAGTTGCAAGTGTAGGTGAGAAGCCATCCGAGATCGATGATGACACAGCTGCAGTGTCGCTGAACCACCGAAAAATAATGAGCATTAAAACAATACCAAAGCAAGAAAAAACTCCAACACTTTTTGTAATACCAGGTTTGGGGCTGTTTCACCGTGGTTCCTCATGCAAGCCAGTTTGCCGTTTCCCCAACGTCGAAAAGCAGATTATGCCATGGGATCATAACACCCACAGCAGCAGAATGAACGCTATCCCTCCCATGCTGCTTACGAGTGGGCTAATATACATATGTCACTAAGTTGAGGCATTATAAGGCCTTGGAAACGCCCACTATAGCCCAGCCTGCCCTCCCCTCTCTTTAGTAACTCGATACATTGGTAGCTTTTGTAGCAGTCCACCACATGTTCAAGGCGAAGTAATGCTTCCAATCACTGTAAAGGGTTATATAGAAAAACAACAATTAATTGCTATTCGTAGACTACTACCTACAGTAAACGAGCCACTTTTTATGCACAACCATTAACGTCTGCTACGCGTGGGCGGCTGTCCATTTCCGCAGCTACAAATACGCCATTTTTTCTGCATGGCCAAATGCAAACGCGCGCAAGGAGCCCTTTCACATTAGATCATTGAGGATCCCTTACTCACAGAGTGTATTAGGCAGGGGTTGTTTAATCAAAGCCAGTTACGCCCGAGTTCCTGAGAGTGTAGCTCTATAATGCACAGCCACACTATTGGTTGGGCGTGACGAAGGTGTGAATATGACGCCTTATTCATGCCTTGTTGCCGCAAGCTATGATGCTATGCTCAATATGGGGTGCTTGCCCGCGTCCGAGCTATCTTGTCAGGTAAGCCGATAAAGCCGGCAAAAGGAGCGTTTTGGCCACTTCCTCCAGAAGAAAAAACATAAGATTCGAATGAATTCGAGCTATTCATACAAGCAGCGATCGGCTTTTCCCCTAGTTAGTGAGTAAATATCTCAGCTAAACTTGTCTGTGTAGTAGATCTGGCTCGACGGATACTGCGGGAACAAGAGCAACAAGCGTTTCTGCTCCTTCTCACATCACTTTCTGAGATCTGATTCCCATGGCCTACCACCATAATTCGGAGTCGCTGTTGCACCTAATAGGCACGTGATCAGGAGTCGCTGAACAGAACTAAGCATTGCACAGGCTAGAGATTCAGAGTAAACGGCTTTAGGGTGAACCCTTTTACTCGTTGAAGAATGCTGGCTGGGTCTGAGTTAGTGAGTCCTCTTAAAGCTTTATTAAAACGTGCTTTGGCCTGACGATGCTTACCTGATTTGTGTCCATCCTACAGCCCTTCCGTAACGCTCCATCTGAGGTTTCCGTAAGAAGGCATGGATCACCACACAACGAAAAGATAATGGAAAGTTGTTTGTTGTCTTCTTCAAACCTTCCCGCTATCGTTTGCCCACTCGCCTTCGACCATCCATCTTGAGAGAGAGACAAACAGCTAGGGTGCGCGTAGATGTACCCTCTAAGCATTCTGAACATTCACAGCTAGGTGCACAGAGCATCTAGCGAAGCACAGCATCTTCTTGTTCGAGCTAGCATTACGTCACAGTAAACAAGGCATCCTGACAAACAAGCCAACAAGTCACTTTCTTGCCAGTTTAAGTAGAGCGTAGCTAATGTAGCAGAAAACGTTTGAGTGCAGACTAGCGCGCTACATTATCGCATCCCATATCAAGCACATGCCCTTGTGGCTTGCACTTCGCCTTTGGGATCAGCTGCATGCACGACAGCAAAAGACTATTCGCCCTACCGCCACTTTCCACGCAGGCCAAAACTCCGAGGCGCTGCATATGAGAAAATCAAGATATGCAGCAACCGCTAGTTCCAAATAGCTCGGGGGAAAAGATCGACACATTAGCCAACTTGAACGAGGGACCCAACCAACAGGACCAAGGCGGTGGGATGGGTCACTGTCGCCAAACCGCTGAAATGTCCGTGCCGCCTGCTTATAAAGACAAAAACCAAGTGAGCTAAGTAGAAGGAACCAAGAATACACGCTAGTTTAGCACTGCCTCTGTGCCCCATAGAACGGCACCTGGATGCAAAAACAGCAGGCGCGTGCTGCATAGTCAACAACTAAGCCCCAAAGGTGCATAAGTAAGAATGCACGGACAGCCACTCTCAAGTGTACCTGTTCATAAGCCTGAATGTGGAGTATATCCGTTCCAAGCAAGACCCACAGTTAAGGCAAACATGTGCTGGGAACGGACAGGCATCAAAACTCTCAAGGATTTCGTCCATGACGACTAGTGTTGTTACTCAAACGAGCCGCACAATCCCGCAAGCATGGAAGCCTGCACCTGCTCTTCTGTCTAAAAGTGATTTGGCACTCCGTACCCCATTACACTAAAAAGGTTTGTTCAGTGTCTTTGAGATCCTGAAATCTTGCACTTCTGCAGCCGCCTCTGGATCGTCTGCCTCCACATGGGTCAAAGAAAACAGAGCCAATAGCTCAGAGAGTTTGAGACTTTCTCTTAGAGCCAATGATGATAGTTCTGTGACGCAGAAAAGGGATAGGGTAAGAAAGGCCACTGATTTGTGAGAGGATGACACATGGTCCTAGCCATCTGGTAACCGAAAATGCTCCTCTTGTAACCTTGTAGTGTGCCTCATAAGGCCTAACATTACACTAAAACAACAGACCAGCGTCGGGAAGCACAGCCTGCCGCCGCTTATCATAATTCCGTGATTATCCCGCTAAGGAGTTGGATCCGTATCTTTAATGATACTCCTTCGTACGCTCTAATGATACTGCACTGCAAAGCTTCTAGACATGGGTTAAGCTTTAAAAAAGCAACTTTCTGCGGCGTCACAGAGCTGGGGCCAGGGATGAAGTGGGCATAACTGCTGAATATGTTTGCCATGGAGATGTTATCTTGATCGTCGACCTCTGGGAGTCCAGCAAGAGAAGTCGTGGTGGGAGTAGAAAAATCCCTTCAAAGCTCAAAACGTTTTGTGAAAGACTCAGTTAAGAAGACTCTTGCAGCTTTAGCTACAGACAATCTGGGCATGACAAAGCATACTCTTCTGCCACAGGACGCACCCTAGGTCACAAGAAGGAACATGAGAGCTGTCCACTGTAGTGCGGATCCTACCATGGGCCAAAATAACATGATCACGTGCTTTGCACAAAACATCACTGCAGATTGGAGTTGAAGTTTCACATGTGATGGCGTCCCCACTTTGGGTTACAGTGCAGGTCATCTCTGCATCGTGCTAGTGCTTCACCCTTTGGCCCTTTTGGATTTTGGTGATGAAGTCGCGAGCAATGAACTGAAAGGCATACGAAGCATCCAAATTTTTGTAGTATCAGTTAGCCAGCACAGACAATGGCGGTTTCGTTGCACAAACAGTGAGTCGCTGGGGCATCGCGAGAGCGCATCGGCGACCCCTTGGATTTAGCGAAAAACTCTGGGGTTATCAGAGTCCTTAACTTCTCCGTGAAGCACATCGAAGAGTATACTGGAGGCTTAAGATCGGTCTTAATACTAAGAAGATACCCACAAAAATGATGCTGCTTTTTCTACACGCCCCACCACACCGCAAAGAGAACCTGTTCTCTCGTTACATACCGTTACTCAGCTTCGGAGAAGCGATGAGAACGGCAAGCAAGCGACTGGCTCTCTAGGACCCCCGCAGCGTACTAGTAGATAACAGCACCCTCTACTACATCAATAGTCTCAGCACGGGCGTGCTTCGCTCGCCGATAAGTTTGCATCCGTTGGAGCCCTTCCTGTTTCAGGTTCTTTGCCTTCTTGCATGCGCTGGCAGCTCTGCATTATATTACCCTGTTTCACACAATTATAGCGAATGCGTTGTTGTAGGACTCTCTGTGGCTAGTTAGGAGTGCAGGTGCCCCTTGGCGTTCTCGTTTACCGTAAGCTGTAGGCCAAGGCCGGTTGACACCGCGCCGACATACACAGCTTTCCCTCAACTACCAACTTTGAGTTTTTCTTTCACACATCGACACAGGATTTGTTGCACTTGCTCCGCAAACCTCGAGAAACCCATCATTTATGAAAGCCCCAATGGTCAGCTGTTTTTATCAATGATTTGCTGCCCACCATGAGACCATCTGACGTGATACTCAAGACAGACCTCAGATGAATCACTAGTATAGAAGCTCTTCATCTACGTTGTGGCTGTTGTGAACCAAAGTTCCATGCTTCTTCATACACAGAGCTCATGATAGGCTTCTGCGCTTAAGTAACCTTAATTAGATCGAAGCTTGGTGTTAAGCTGAACTCGGGGAAAACGGTGCGTCACGGCTTGTATGAAGGGATGAACTGTGGTAATCCCTAGAGGCAGGCTATTTCCCCTACTCGAATAAAGTAGCTGCTTGAGTGTTTCCTTAGACATGCCGCATAGAAAAATCAAAGCATAAAGCGCGGTACATCCCCAAATAGTTTGTGGAATCCTCGAATACTTGCCTATCCTTTCACGCATTTTTCCGCATGTGCAATCGTATAAAACATAAATAGATTCCACCGGCAGATGTTTTGTGCCTTTCGACTAGCTGTAAAGCTAGTGCGTTCACATCAGCTTGCAGACCATCCCCCTCCACCTCACAGGCTTTGTGCCACAATCAACTTCCATCGTCAGAGGGCTCTTCTTTCACACTGTTGCCCACGAAAGTCAGATTACTGTACTACCAACTAGCTTGATCAGAGCTAGACGACTGTTGTGTGGAAGCCTGACATCCCACTGCACCCACAACCAGTAGCCGAGCAGGGAACAGCTACATCGAAGCAAGAGATGCTACAGACTGTTAGCGTTCCACCTATGGTTTCCGTGAGAAAACATCCAATCGTAACTCGATGTTACTTGACAATGCGTTTCTGGAAGCTTTGTAAACGAGCTTCCACCCTTGCCTACCCGCTCCATGCAGAGTTCTAAAAGGAGGGGAGAGGGCCAACCAGGCACACAGCGCAGATGCACACACCATTGCGTCCTTGTATGAAGCTAACAACACGGTGCGACATAAATGCACGAACGCATACATAAAGTAGTTGATTGTTTGCTGGTTCTATGAGAAACAAGACTAGTGTAGCAGAAGGTATCAAAGTTTTAGCTGTGCCCGCTACACCTTCACCCTAGCGAAGCTGCAGCCTCTAAACATCTAGAGCATTTACAGCTAGTAGTCAATAGCGTATGGGAGTTCGTGTACATAACCATGTGCCCTATTGTTTCGGACTAACACCACTCTTCAACAAGCAAGTTATACAAGCAGGCAAATCACGAATTTATTTTATCTTGCAAATTCTTAGCATAGTTAGTAGTGTAGAATGTTGCCAAGTGTGGTTTAGCTCGCTACAGCTTCAGTGGCACTCTCGGCGGTTTTGGAGGGTAACAGCGTAGTATTAGCCCTTCGACAGGTTCATGCAGACGCACTCTGTTGGATTTTTCGATAGATTTTCAGGCTCGTCATCTACGACTAGGACGGACATTGGCTTTCATTGATGGGAATCCTTCGGTGAGTGACAGCTTTGTGCCACCATTAACCTTACTTCGCCAAAACTAAATACTACGTTTTACTCTTAAAAAACACATCGTTTCTCCTATCCCTTTATTCCGTTTCAGAAAAGGGAGGACCAGCCAAACATTGGCGCGAAACTACATACCAGCTACATGTTTAGGGGCTCGGGCTGGTGTTGACGACCCACGGTCGTAGCAATATGAAAGCAACAGACATTGTACGAGATACGAAGGTATGGCAACAGGTGTGGTAATGGGCTGATTTTCTGGGGGAGAAGTCAAACAGAGATGCATGGGAGCAGAGTCTAGATGAAATGCGTAATCAGATGCTGCGAGAACCCGCGAGAGGAAGAAAGTTTTCTTGTGCTTATTGTGAACGAGTCTCTGAGACGTGGACAACTGGAATGCATTGGAACGCTACGCTTTGAGCTATGCAGACCTTGCTTGCAAAGCAAGTCGCCTTTGATGAGCTTTTTTCTTGGTGGGGCTCCGGCACCACCTGAAAGGCCGAAGGCGCCAGGCGAGTTCCTCAGCGAGTACTTTTCTGTGACAAGCATCCCTTTTATTGGTTACTGGCTTTTATATTCTACATTTTTAAAGGCATTGGTTTCTATAGTAAGAATGCCACATGCGCACCTCAGATGATGAGTAAGCTGAACGCAGCAAGGAACGTTGCCAAAAATCCCAAAGCCTACTACTTCAGGGGCTCGTATTTGGCTGTTAGCCAGAAATCCGAGTGTTTGCTGGACTGGGTTGGTGACAGGGTTTGAGCTAAATGTTTCCGTAGAATTATGAGCTATTCCTGAGAACAGTAGTTTTCAAGGTACAGCTGGTTCCAGCGGAGCGGCACCACGCCCTGCAGGTCTTTACTCGGTCGACGATCCTTACAGCTTATTAGCACTTTATGCAAACGTGGGAGCCTAAGCACAGGGAAACCTAGGCAAGCTTTTTTGTTGAAAATAGGTGGGAGCAGGCAGTTAGGGAAGCGTTCAAGTAAATCCTCAACACAAAAAACGCCGAACAAACAGGGAGTTGCAACGTGTTTCTTTTGGCACTGATTAAACGGTGCTACAAAAAATGCAGTTGTTGTACCCATGGTTGCTGGTGGTAGAGATGCACCTATCTCTTTGCATTGCCCCCACCGTTGGTCTATGACCATAATCTCCTTGCCGAAAAGGGGCTATGGGTAGTCTCATCGCTTTCGTCTATGAAGCAGCGAAGAAGAGGAATGCCCATTCAATTCTGTAGCGACGGAAGTATTAAGTGTCTAGGATGCAATGTCTAATGATGGGAACGGGGCTGGAAGGAAGAATGCAACTGCCTTGGTGGTACCAAAGAACACACGTCTCTCTGTGCTGCACTTCTCAACCACTCCACAAACAAAGCCTCATCTAATGAGCGACCATCGGCCACAAATATCTCCTAATGCAGCTAGTAAAACATGAGCATACCCCTAGTACACGCGTGCACTATACGTACAGCCATGCGCTCTTTTCTTCAAGCTTTACTGCTGCATCATTACGAGCCAAGAGTGTAGACACGACGGCGGGGAGGAGGAGGGGACACAGGGGAATCGGTGTAAAGCCAGAGGGAAATGGCTTGCGGCGAAAGAAATAGACTGTGTTTCACTAAAAGCAGCGAAGGTCCTGACAGCTGCTGTCATGCGCATGCCTCAGCCCCTCACAACTGAAAGAATCTTCCTCTCGTCTGCAGATGATTATTTCGTACGCTGCCTAGAACATGATAGCCCCAAAAATACTAGTGTATAAAATTCAAGAAGGAACAACGGGGGCACGTAAACTATTGGGTAAAATACTTGGCTTGGGAACATGGAAGAACAGGTGTGAATGAATTTTTCTCTATTACCCCAGGCCACTGTGGGGCATTAGTATTACAGCTGCATGCCCGAAAATCGTACGATAGGAAAATTGATTGGATTTCGTATCTGTCTAGCTGGGCTCCGTTGGGCCCCGATATCGCTCTGCGCTTTCGTACTCAATACCAAACGTTTAACGGAAGAACGCAGTGAAGGCAATCACAATTAACTAGTAAAAACTAATGCCAAACGCAGCAAGGTTTGGGTGGGGAAGCTTGTTTCTAGAAATGTGTCCCCCCAAGCAGAGCGCAATCTGTACCGAAAGCGTTTGTTATGTATGTTAGCTTGAGCAAGTAGACATGGGCAGCTATTGGGGATGTTTTCACCCACAGGTGAGAAGATGTGCTCGTATCGCAGCGATTAAAGCGCTCTACAAGATTCTGTGACAGCGCTTCGTGCAGTTGACTAGAGCGTGTCTGTGCCCTGTCAACGGGAGCGGATCTGATTCATCTCCCCAAATGTGTGAAACTAGTCATTGGATATTTTGCATCCAGGACTTTGAGACATTGGATAGCATTTGTTTTATAAGTGTGTTGCATGCGTACTAGGTATAATGCATACATGGCATAGAAATGCCGCAGTTAGTTACTTGCGCAGATACGTGCTGCACTGGTGATGAGCTCTATTCTGCTACGTACGAAAAGTTTAGGCCTGTCTATAGAAACTCCTGTCTTGGGCTTAACTTGAAAAAAACTGGTAATCCGACTTTGTTTAGCCGCGGGGGCGTCTTTTGCTTGCTCATCTTCATCCTCGACTTCCTCATACCTGGTGGAAAAAGCAGCGTCTAGCGCGTAAAATGAGTAGAAAAAACAAGCTACGGATAGGTAATAGCACAACAGATGGGTGGAGAGCGTGCGTAAACTCCTGTGGAGAGAGTAATGAAGATCCCATGAGGAACGAAGAACTCTACCAAGAATACGAGCACTGCAACAAGCGCCCAACTCGAAACGTGATTCAGGTTCCAACACCCCGAAACAGGTCATATAGTAAATACGCAGAGTACACGCATGGCGTGACTACCGGACACATGCATGCGGTCGACTCAATTGCTCATGCATAGGATCTAACCACTCAATTTACACCGTATCACGCAGCTCAAGACACCAATTGATTCGCCGGAAATGCGTGTAAGAAAGACCTTTCTATCGTTCAAGCCAGATGCACTTGAAATATGATGACCCGAAGGCGCCCTAAACAACAGCAATACAGCAATAGTGTCTCAGCAGCAGCGGCGACGGCAGCAAGACTGCTTTTCTTTGTGCGTTGCCTAAGGACAGGTAGAGTGTGTGCCTCACCACTGCGTCTGCACTCCCTCCTTTTCAAATAGGTCTTTTGCTGTCTGCCAACTCCAGCGAACGATTTCCGGGAAGCCAAAAACGGGATCCATATAATCCTTGAGAAACGCTACGGTGATTCTGTCTGAGGTGAGAACAAGCGAAAAAAATGCATGTGCAATTAGAGCTCTAAAAGGGACGGATAACATCTCCGAGTGCTAAGGGATACAAACAACAGTGAATCACCTCCGGGATAGCCGGTCCCGTAGACTGCCTCCTGCGCTTCGCCTTGTGCCTCCTCCTCAGCTGATACCGCATCAGCTGCAGCACTTGTGTTTTTCGTTCCTTTTGCCTGGTGCTTCTTCTCTTGGTTTTCTTGTAGCTGCTTTAGCCTTTTTACAGGGCGCACTGGGGCAGGCCAGAGCTTCAGGGCCCTGTCCCTGGTAACTTTGGCGAGGATCGAGGCAGCACTGACAACGGGAAAGAGTGAGTCCGCCTTCTCCCTAACCTGTGCACATGCCACCACACAATGTCCTCCATCTTCTCTTTCCTTCTTTTTACACCCCATACAGAGAGAAACAGAATTTTCGCAACAGCTGAGCGAGAGCACCGAGCCCTTGGACCTCAAAGTAAGGTGGGGCTAGAGTTTGATTAGGAGCGTAAGTCGCCCGTTTGAATCAGAGAATTGCAACTGACGCCGCCCCTCCGTTTGCGGGTTTGCACGGCTTCTTGCGTAAAAAGAGGGGAAGAACGAAAAACGCGCACCGTAATCTTTACAGATGGGAAAAGCTGCTGCAGCTTCTTCTCGTAAGTATCCGCTTTGCCCACAGTGTCAACATACACCTGATGCTCGTAATGACAATAAAAGGCCACGCCAACCGCGCAAGTTCAGAACAGAATCCATAACCGCAAACCGTATCTGCATGTGTATCCCTAGCTACGGATAGATCCTCACTTGGCACGACAATAATACCCTGGTGACTCCCTGGTCCCAAAATCGTAATATCAAAAGTTTGCTACTTTTACGCGCACATTCATGTAAGTCTGCAGGTGTTAGATGTAAGGCCTTAGGGTCTAAATTTGCGATGCACCTCGGATACGCGTACGCCCTGCTTACAGACAGCCGCAATGAGGTCCGTTGCAGCGTCGTGGGATATGTCGTTCAGACTGATTTTGCGCCTAAGAGAACAGCAGCACCTTAGCTTACCAAATTTCGAGTCTCAGAGCCTAAAAGAAACGCTTTAAACCCCATGTGCCCACGACTGGGGGCAAATACCTAGCTCGTCACTGAAGTGCAAAACCGGCTAGCGTGAAGCCTAAAGGGTGTCAGGGACAAACTTTCGCAGCATCTTGGCACTGATCTCTTGAGGTGAAATTGAGTGGATCCTCCATCTGCGCAGGCACAGAATCACGAGGCACAACTTAAAGGACCAAGCAGAAGGACAAGGCCCCCGCTAAACACGTTATCAGCATTCTCTTCCAAGACTCCAGAATTAAGCCCCGCAGGAAACGTAGACTTCATTTAGCGATAGAATCCAGCAAGAACACAAAGCTCATGAGCCATGCAAACACAAAGGACTTGCACACGGCCCTTCAGAAGGACGCCACCCTACCCGAAGGCCTCCTTCTGCTGCATGCACGATTCAAACGCCGCCTCCCGCTGGTCCTCCGTTAGTTTCTTCGAATCTGAACAACGCATAGAAGGGCCAGGGCTTCCACTACAGGATGGGAGGTGGGAGCAGCACCATAGAGACACCCCAAAAGGAGCATGCCGTGAGCAGCTCTGTCATTACCCCGGCAGAAGAGGAGAAAGCCCCTGTGGCAAATCAACCACTGCGACAAGCGAAATGTTGGCACAAGGAGCCGAACAGTGGTAGGATCAGCAGTTGCACCAACAGTAACAGCATCCGTACCGTCCACTTTCAAGGCCTTCAGCTTTTCCATACTGTCTTTTGGACAGAAGAAACAGGCGTAGACCATGGCCCCCAGCACGCACCCTCTGCCAGCCTCATCAATGCCTAAGGGTTCAGCACGTGAATGCAGCTGCCTCGCCCTATTGGGTGTTATCTAATCTGCACAGTGCAGCAGCCAGTGCGGATGCCCGTGAGGTGTTTGGGGATGGGGATGCGCTTTAGAGGACGGGGAAGCGAGACGAACCCATTGAAACCTCCTTTCCCCCGCAGAGATTAAAGTTGGATTCGTATTTAGCCTCAAACATCTTCGCAAGGTCTCCTTCCTCCGTTGGTAGGGCGCCAATACAGAGAAGCCACCTAGCAGAACGCAAAATATAATGGGGGTTTTATAGAGAAGTTGATGCACAGCGCAACCCCATAAGACCCTTTTCCTCCGCTGGTCCTGTCGGAGGCTCCCAGAGGGGGGCCTCAACAGGAGCTCTCCAGACATGGTTCTCGAGAGAAATCCCCCCAAGCGCCTTTCTACTGAAATGCCTTTCAGGTGCGCAACACAATGCCGGCTGGGTCGTCTTACCTTTGCTATAGAGCAGGAAACTGCTGATGAGCACAAGGAAGACAGGAGAAGACACGCAGCCACAGCCGATGGTTGGTTTCGCACACGACCTCCTGCACGGTACCGCCAGTCTGCAGGGATATGAACAAAACAGCCTTGAGACAAGCCAGCTGACAAGTCCCGTAGTACTTTCTTTATCTTCGGCAGGAATGAGACTCTTGTCAATTCCAGCAGCACCACCAGTAACTGCAACCCCACCCCCGGGGCCCTCCATGGGGCCCCCAGGGTCACCAGGCTATTCCTTAAAAGCTGCTGCACGGAGGGCAACACCACTTGTTTTGTGGCTCGTGCTAGTGCTTTCTCTATCGTTTTATGAAATGCTGCATATTTTACTGCTGGATACCTAACAGTTCATTCTGTAGGTGTTGAGGGGTTCCCCCCTCCACGTGCCACAGGGGTTAAGAGGTGGCACTCGCGCCGCCTGCAAAGCTCCTCAGCGACTATGAAGCAAACATCCAGTAACTTTTGAAAGCTCCGAAGCAAACGACTAGAAGATCGGGAGCTCAGACGCTCTAGGGGCCGTTTTACGTGACCAGCAGGAACAGCACGACTACAGGCCGCACTTGCAACAGCAACAGCCACCTCCTATGGAGCAGCTACAGCTGCATTCTTCCAGCTGTACACCATGCAGGGTTCGACCACTGTGCCATCTTTTAGCATACATACTTTGGCAAGGGAGCGGGGACCAGCCCTCAGGGGGTCTCCCCAAGCCGCTTCTGCGGAGGATTCTGACGCCCTCCGGGTACTGCTGTACAATGGCACTGCCTACACTAACATCCCCGTGAGGAGGTGTCAGCTGTTATCAGCTCTCCCTGAGTCAAACTACGCGGCCATCCGAACCGTGAGAAGGGGAACGCGACTGATTGGCGCGAACACGAATATCGATAGGCTTCTGCTCTCTGCAGCTGTTCAAGGAGAGCACTCTGGTTTGTCCGCGGGCGGTTCCACAGCCGAAGAATCTGTCTTGAAAGCTGCTTCTCCCACTTCCGCGATAGAGGAAGGGAGGCGAGGACCATCCGCTGAGGAGTGTCAGAAGTTCAGGATCCGGGTGTGGCAGGACCTGCGGAAATTGCTGCGCCTTTGTTATTGGAGTGCAGCAGCAGCGCCAACGAAAGAATTATCAACAGCTGAAGCAGAACGAGCAATAGCAGCAACAGCTGAAGCAGAACCAGCAACAGCAGCGGCAGCAGCCACAAGTGCGCTGATGCTGCCTGAAGGTATCGAGGCTTCCATAACGCTGGTGCTTACCCGACTGGTCTTGCCAGATTTACTAGGAGCCCTCGGGTTACCGCCGAATCCAGTGGAAAACACCTCTGCTAGCGCAGCAACAACGGCAGTACTGGATCCGTTGGATGTGACAGCACGATCACCAGACTACTTGCCGCAGCTAACCTCAACAGACATGAACTGCAGCAGCCTCAACCTCGTGCTGCTCGCAGAACCGCTTATCCCTTCCCCTGCAATATTTCATTGCCTGCAGGAGCAGGAGGAGGAGGAGGAGGAGCTGCGCGACTCACTGGGTGCACTTGAACACGGGTTGGGGAGGCTACGGAGGAACCACCAAGCGGACAGCAGCAACTTGAGGCACAGCAACAGCCTTCGTTGGTGCAACGCCCTCTTATTGCCGCACAGGGGACGCGAGAACCCCGAGGTAAAGTCGACTGTGTGGGCCTTAGAGAGGCAGGAGCTGTTACGGGAGGCGCAAGACATTGGAGCTGCCCTGAGCATGCCACTAGAGGAGGTCATATTGGAGAGGCAGAATTCGCTGCTTGAAGGCAAGGCCTCCTTTTATGTCTGTTTGCTCCGCCGACGATCGAACTGGTACTACTATCAGTCCTGCTGCTGCGCTGGGGCACACCCATATCCCTGGATCCAAGGCCTAGTCGCTGCTGACCCTGTTGCTTGTGTGGCTGCTGCGTTTTAGGATGCAGTAGCAACTTCTTGGTGTTCTCGGACTCTCGAAAATGCGTATTGACTGCTCCGGAATCTGCATGTCTACCAGGGTGTGTGAGGGGCCTTGCCATAAAGGCGCTTTCAGCTAGAGGCATAAAGACAGTCTATGAAGCGCCTAGGTGGGAAGAGAGGGAAACAAGCAGCTGGAAGGCTGCGTGGATCTCCTCCTCAAGCAGGCTGCTACTTCCGGTCCGCTCCTTGATAAAGGTCAAGCACCCGCATCTGCGCAGCCAGAAGGCAAGCGAACAACAGCAAAAGGAGAAACAGCAGGCGCTGCCACAACAACAACAGCAGCAGCCCCCAAAACAGCCAGCAATGTGGGTGGCTGTCCCATCCCTTGCTGCTACCAACTCGCCGGCTTATTCGCAGAGTCTGGTCGAAGATTGCTCGCAAGGACAGCACATACTGCAGCCACTGTGCGATGAGCAGCAATTACCAAAACTACCTGCCTCGGAATATGAGGAGGCACTATTTGATGTTGGGCCTGATTCACTAGCGGCTAGGGTAGCGCGGTGGACTGCGGAGTTGGCAGAACAAGAAGCAGAAGCGGTTTTCCCCTGAGATAGGTTCCCTTGCTGCTGGGGGGCATTGTCATTGCTGGATGCTGTTATGCACGCAGCTGCCGTTCCACATATTTCTCCAGGTTGAGGCATCCTGGCCTCGCTGCACGTCAGTCCCTCCTAGAATATGGCGGGGTGCTGTTCTCCAACTGGTGGTATCCCCTTGGAGACTCATCAGGCAAGATTTGATAATGCAAATGAAAGGACCTCCCCCAGCTGGCTTTTCAGGAAACTGCTTTTACAGTGGAGATGGAGATCACTCTACGGTATCTGCGCATCTGCATAATCGGAAATTCTTGCTTCTACACTGAGTTGTGAATTTTTGCACTACGTTAGTTACATTAGAGCAGGAATTGAAAACGAATACATCAATGAGTTCGGGTGCTTGTATATCTTATTTACTGTACATTAGCGCGGCTAGCTACACAAAGATGCAATGCTGTGAGCGTGCGAGCTGGATGCAATATATGCAGCTAGCTGTGACTGCTCGACGTGCTTACGGAGCAGCTACGCATTCTGTAGCTGGCTCTCTATCCTCATGTCGGGAAGCTTAGAGGGTGCTGGCAGGAGACAGCAGGATTACCTCAAAGAAGCACTTAACAGATTTCTATTTAGTTTGTACTGAGTCTGAAATAAGTATCTAGCCATGGCCACCACGAATAAAGAGATAAATCACCCAGCTTTAACCCGTCTACATTTGCTCCCATTGTTGCTGGTTGGTTTAAGGCTGAACTCATTGAAATTCTTCAAAAAGTTTCCATATGCAGACACTCAACTTTAGGCTCAGTACAAAGTCAACAGAGAGTGACTGCAAGTACTAACAATGGAGCTTCCTTCTTCTCTACCCGCGCCCCTCAGACTTCTCGACATGAGGGAAGACAAACATCTGAAGGTACCCTTAGCTGCATTATATAAGCACTTCGAGCATTCGCAGCTAGTTACACATACCTTCAGCACGCATATTCACAACATTGCACCTTTTTGTATCGAGCTCAAAGGACACTGCAAGAAATAGGACACATGAACACACAAATCCAGTATTAAATTCTTCATTATTCGTAAATGTAACTAAACAGTGTTGTAGAAAGTGCTTAAGCTCAGCTTTGCCCACCACCCCCGTTCTCTGCTCTGTCTCCTTACAGTCAGCACGGGGACACTCGTGAGCGTTCAGTGGTGGGGGGCTGCTACGGTGGCCACAGTAATACCGGATATTGCGGTTCATGTGAATGAGCGAACTGGGGCTTCGGCTTGTTAGAAGCCTCTGCAATTCGAAGCGTAATGAATTTGTTCCAAAAACATCGAAACCACGAGGGAAAGCGACGCTCTTGCTCCGAAGCCTTTTAGTGAACTTCGTGCAGGCATTGTGTAGGCAGAGCAGCTTCCATGGGTGAGCGCACTAAGGACCTTTGTTTCGTGCAGTCTAGGGATCCTGCTGAGCGCTGGGCGCAGGGGCCCCTGTACAAGATGGGGTGGTGAGGGTGGTGGGGTTGCTGGGAGTGACTAGGGTATCAGGTCGTCTGAGGCCACAATATTTCCATGCTCAGGCTTGAATATTCATTGGTATCAATGCCGCCTTTCCACCCTTTGCCCTGACGGGCCTCTTGATCTTCAAAACTCCACCCAGAGCCACCCGTAGGGGGCCTTGGTCAGGGAGCTCAAGCGGCTGTGTCACACCATTGCAGGCTTCTGGAAGCACTCAAGAGACCTCCTTGGGTTAATTACGTTGAGTTCACTTATTCTAAGGCCCCTAGAGTCACACCTTTCCCGAGGGAAAGCGTTCCCACTGACCCCTCATGAGGCCGGAAGATCCCCCAGAGCGATAGTCGAGGGCCTTCTCCCCACTCCTCTATCATGGTGTGGGTGGCTCAAGGAGAGAGGGGGCCCCTTCCAGCTCCCCCCCGCAGCCAATCTCAGTGCACACGGGAGATGGGGAACCCCGACGTCCCCGTGCCTCCTGAAGTAGGTGACGCATTGCAGTTTCTTGAGGAGGCTTCGTCATGGGCGGAGACCTCTGCAGGCTGGGCTTCTTCCACATCTCCTTCGGATACGGAGAAGTACCTGGGGGCCCTGAGAGTCCTCTCACACGCTTGCAGACGGGCCGAAGTAAGAGACGCGGTGCTGCACTGGCATACCAGCCATAAGATGCCCTCACAGATGGAGGGTCTCCCCGAAGAGCTTCCCATCCTAAGGCACTTTTATCGTGTCTTCTGTTGTGTCAGCGCGACTTGTCTAGCCGAAGCGGGCATCGACTATAAGGGGCCCACCCCCAATCCAGCAGTCGACTTCAATGGGGCCTCTCAGGGCGGAACCGCGGATGGCGGCTCCTCTGCTGAAGAGTGGCTAGCCCGCGGTGTTTCGCTGCATGCAGCGATTCAGAGATCAAGTCTCGCCAGCGCCTCCTTAAGGCAGGTCGTGATGGCGCTATATCCCTTGACGAGCTGTCTCTGCAATTCCCGCGACGCAGCAGACGCTGCTGCCCTGCTGCAGACGCCAGAAGGATCACACTGCTTTTCCCTCCTCGCCTCCCTCGCAGCAGCCGCGTCCGAGGAAGAAGCGAAGACTCTGCCTGCCTCAGCGGCAGCAGCACCAACGCCTGGGGCTTCCACGTGTGCCTCCGGCAAGGCAACGGAATCTCCTTCTGCGGCTGAAAGCAGCAGCAACGACAGTGCACTCCTGCTAGCCGTGTTAGGGGCCTATGAGGGGCCCCTTGCTCTCCCAGGGATAGCGGTGTCGGTGCGCTCTGGCCCCTTGAAGGCACTCCATAAAGCAGTGCAGCGAGGGGCAGCACGGCTCCTCGGGAAGGCGGCGAGTCTTCCGGATGCAGCCACTGCCGTGGTAGCCTGGCTGGTGTATCGGCGGCTTTCCAGCAGCAGCAGCAGCAGCATCAGTGGAGGCGATGGCTCCTTTAGCTCTCCAAATGTTCGCCATCTCCTGGCGTTGCTGATTGCGTCTGTCCGAAATCATCTTAGGAGGCCCCTCGAGCAGAGGGTGTCTGCCCTCTGCCTACGGGAGGCCCTCAAGGAGCCGCGCATGCTGCATGCAGTGAGTGGTCCCACCCAAGACGCTGCCTTAGCTTTCGCAGCCGTCTGCTTGCAGTCCCTGCAGGCTGTGGCAGCTGCTGCAGAGGAGGCAGCTTCAGAGGAGCTCCTAAAGCATCCGCCAAGCGACTCTGAGAAGGCAGCTTCTGTCCGAAAGCAGCAACTTGCTGCTGCAGCTCCAATCGCGGAAATGCTAGCACTGCTGTGCGCAAGGAGCGCAGCCGTTCGAGATTCCGTCGCCTCACGGCTAGACATGCTGCCTTCAACGCAGCAAGGCCCTGCTGCTGTTGCTCCTCCTCCTCCCCCTACAGCCACTGGCGACGATGGAAGCACTTACTCCAACAGCGACAGCAGAGAGAACCCCGCTGAAAGGCAGCAGCAACATGAGCACCAACACCAGCAGCAGCCGCCTGTTCAGCCCTCCCCCGGGAGAAGCCGCAGCAGCGCTGCCCTGTCTGCTGCAAGCCTCCCCGCACTCTTTTTTGTTACGGCGCATGCAGACGACTTGGGGTGTGCATATACGGCGGCCTTTCTGGAGCTGTGCCTAAGGACTCGGTCGAACCGTGGAATCGGGAGATTCCTCTCCTCAGAACAGAGGGAAGAAGCCGTCGTTTCTTTGGCATCCAACGCCGGCCTGCTGAGTAAGCTCCAAAAAACGCGAAGCATCTGCTGCAGGAGCTGCAGCAGCAAACTTCGAAGCTGCGGCTATGGTCTCACCTATTAGTTGCCTGCGTCGGTGTACCCCGTATAGGCTTTGCGTGTAATGCTGCAGCAGGGGCTAACAACGCAGCGAGGCACAGCACGCGGCGGGGAAGGGGACTTCGCGCCACTGCGTGCATGAGTCTTCTTGCTGCTCTATGGGAAAAAACAGACGCTATGGGCTCTGCAGTAGAGACAGTATGCATCCTCCCCCTTGCAGCCGACGGTACGCTTTTATTGGAGTCTTGTTGCTACAGCCGCTGCTGCCACTGCTGCTGCTGCATGCACTCGCCTGCAGCAGCACCAGTTGCGGCAGTCTCGCTGCCGCCCTCTTTACTCCCATACTTCAGCGGCTAGGAGCTTCATGGGCCTCTTAATTTGCTGCAGGACACCATAAATCTGCTGCTCCTGTGGCTGCTACTGCTGCCGTTGCTGCTGTTTCAGGAGAATCAGCAGCGCGGCGCGGAGACACCGCGTTGCTGCTGCAATTGCTGCACGCCTCGCTGGATTTCAGTGCATGCACTAAGCGTCACACGGCGCGATCCATGCGGCTGCTGCAGCAGTCTGCTGCTGCTCTGGCTGCCGGGCCTCTCGGCTCTCCGCAGACTGCTGCCGAGGCTGAGGATGCCCTTCTTCTTGTTCACAAGTGCAGTGCCTTGGTAAGCGCTGGCGTCTCCGTGTTGGACGCGGGCTTTCCTTATTCTACAGCTGCCGCCGCTTCAGTGCTGCTTCAGGAGGAACCAAGAACCGTATTCTGCCTTGTGATGCGCTGCTTTTTGTGCTGTGCGCGCAGTCTCTGCCTATCCCATGGACACAGCTGCAGCGGATCGAGAGTCTGTTTGTCGGAAGCAGCCATGCAGGAGCGGCAGCAGATGGCGTTTCCACATGTGAGGGACTGTATTCGTCGGGGAGCAAGAAATACGGCTGCCCCTTGTTGGACCGTCTGCAGGGCCTGGCGCCTTTAGGTAAGCTCCAGGAGTTCTGTGTGTCTCAGAGTCTCGAAAGCGATCTCCCGCAGACACCTCTGCACTGCAGTCTGCTCTAGCCGTTCCGGTGCTCCTCCTGTTGCAGATAGAGCAAGCGCCTCTATGGACGGCTCCTGGTTCCTTAGCGGGCGGCCCTTGGCTACAGCGCTGGCTGAAGAAAGCCGCAAGCGGAAAGTGGAGATGCGGGGGCTCCAGCAGAGCAGAGAAGATGCAAAACTTACCGTGCGGCATCTGATGCTCCGGCTGCTGCTGGTTATGCTTGTGCTGTTGCTACATTGTCGCCATTTGTTGGCTGCGTAGAAGTTGGGGGTAGCGCGTTGTCGTGCCTGGTGCTGCGAGGACAACGCCAGCAGCTGCGAGGTTGTGGATTCTTGCTGCGGTTTAGGCTGCTCAAGCTGCGCAGCGTCTAGTTGTGACGAATGAAGCCCACGAGGTGCTGAACGCCTTGTATTTTTCCAGATTAGAAATTGGGGATTTTCAGGTGTCATGTGCCACTGCACTGGCTCTCTGGAGACTCCGACGTCATAGAGTAGAAACGGGGGCCTTCACGGTGTAGGGTGTGTTTGGACTCGAGAGTCTTAGGTGTGCGCGTTTTTGTGGAGTCGGCCTTAGATGGAGTTGAGTCGACTCAAGGAGGCAGCGGAGCGGCAAGAGTGCCTGCATGCCACAGAACAGCAGCGCCTTGCTGACGAGGCTCGCAAGTCCGTTAGAATTTATAAACGACGGGTCTCTGTGTGTATCTTCTCCTCTTGATACCAAGTTTGATCATCAGACGCTGGTGCATGCATGCATCACACGGTGGCGCAGCTCTATCCCAGTGCTTCCCTTTCTGTATGCCCTTATTTTTTGCCGTGCGTGATATACATCTAGCGGTTTTTAAGGGGCCCAAGGAATCCATAGGGCTCCCCTGCGAGCGACGTGCTTTCTACGGCGGTCCGCCATGCCCCCTACCTGCTGCTGGTTGTTGCTAAACTGAGCTGCAGACTGAGGCGCGAACTGGAGATGGAGCAGCAGAGAGGCCGTGACCTCGTTGCTGAGTTCCAACGGCTTCTTGACGCGAAGGAAGCGGCTATCGCGAGGTACAGATAAACATGGGGGCCTCTGGCATCCAGTAACACACCCTACTACAGGTTCCTTCCTGAGGCGCTGCAAGCTACCACCTGAGAACTTCTTAAGCAGCAGCGTCGAGCACGGGGAAGGGGGTGGGGGTTGGAAGACTGAAGGTATGGGGCTTTTGCGATACCCCTCCTAGCAAATGGCCACAAGCATCTCTTCGAAGCGCGCGTAAAGGGAGGGTCAGAGGCACGAGGTGCTTGGCGAGTATCCTGCTGTGGGGGGCTGCTGCAGCCTTCAGTTAAGTTTAGGCGAGGGAAGAAGCCTCCAGGGATCTAAGGAATCGGAGCTTTCGCGTGAACTGCAAGTACAGACGGCTATAAATGTCAAGCAGGTGTCGTTGCTGTGATTGCTGTTGTTCCTGCTGCGTTCTCTACTACTTCCCCTGCTCCAGTGTGTGTATTGGAGGTGTTACGCAGTATAGCCGCCGGTCTGGACGGCTGAGGGTTACCAGAGTCCTTTGATGCCTTTGTATTCATGAATTATTCATGAACCATGCCATCTACGTCTCGAAGGGTATTTAAAAATGCTGTACAATCGGGATGCAACGGTCCTTTTTAAAAATGCCTTTCCGGAGTATCCTTTCCCTCTCTGTCCCATAACCTTTCTGTCTTCCAGAAAGAAGAGCTCGCTAAGCAGGAGGCAAAGCTGCACGCAACGTTGGAGAGACAGCAGCAAACGGCTAACAGCCTTACAGCGTTGACTGCAAGACACCGGCAGCTCCAGGTAGGCTGAGCGGTCTCACTTCTTTTGAAACACCAGTAGGCAAGTCGAGCTTTGCTCTGTTCCTCCGCGTCTTCAACAGATAATCCGTCAGATATTAGTAGAAGAAAATAGGGCCGGTTGCTTGGGCGTGTCTGTACTTTGTAGGAGGAAAAGAGCAAACTGCAGATTAGCTACGAGAAGGTCCAAGAAGAAAACGAACAACAATTCAGGTTGGCATCTATGCATGTGCGGCCACTGATTGTGCCGCTATTGCTCTTGCTGCTGGAGTTTCTTGTGGAACTGAGGCTGCCAGTAGTTTCTTGTCTGCCATGTTCGAGAGGAAAGACTTTGTCGGGGAGGTACTGGCATTGTCTGATGTAGGACGGGTTAGCGTGTGGTGTGGACGGGGTGTCCAGACAGTTGATATTGGTTATGAAGGCCCTCGCCGAGCAGCAGGCGGCAAACGAGGCCCTGAAAGAGGCGCGAATGTGTTCGGAGGCTCAGGAAGAGGAACAGACAAAGCTCAAGCTACAGAAACTGGAGCAGCAGCTACAGCAGAGCTCCAGAGAGCAGGAGGTAAACCAAGAATAGCCGTATGTGTGCCGCATATTGACCCGTGTGCTCTCTAGGCTTCATACTCGTTCTCGACTGTACATACCTCCCTCGCCCTTTTGCGAAAGAACTTTGCTTGTATCGGCACAGCGCCACTGCTCTCTAACGGCCTGGCTTAAGGAAGCCTGCACTCACACGGGGTCTCAGAAGCGGCCTTTACATGCATCCGCAACAACAGCAGGCGTAGACGCTCCCCCTAGTCTGCTGCAGTACATGCTGTGCGGGTGCTGCTGTTGCTGCAGAGCCAAGCAAGGGCAGCGTCTCTCCGCCAGGTGTCTCTTGAGGAGCAGCTACGGGCTTTTGAAAAGGAGAATGAATATCTTAAGGCCATGAGTCGGCGCAATGAAAGGTCACCGTCTTACACGCGATTCCAAACTTTAATGTCTCTGTATGTACTGCAGTAGCATACCTGCCTTACAGCGAGAGAGCTGCGACAAAATGAAGGTTGAGGGCGTTTTGTGCGGCGTGCAGCACTATCGAGGATCTCGAGAAGAGGCTCCAGGCCGCGGTCGAGACAGCTACCGGGGCAAAGGCGGCAGCAGCCGCTAAGACGGAGGTTCTAAAGAACATGCAAAAGGTCCAGATATACGTCACACAATCCCCTTTCGGCCTTTTTGCCTTCGCATTGAGCAGCTGGGCTTCTCGGGATTGCGTGCAGCAATCAGGCCACCCTACCTTTCAGCTGTAGTAACTCGCTGCCGTCCCTAGCCGTTAGCTCGCCCTTCAGTCTGCGAAGGGAGCCTGAGCGGAGCCTATGCCTTGTTTGCTCTTTCGCTGCGGTGCCGCTGCACAGGAGCTGAAGGAGAAGGAAAATAGACTGGCAGTGATCAGCGCCGCATTGCGAGGACCCTGAGGGTGCGCTAAAAAGGGAACGGCGGTAAGGGTGTCCCTCTTCGATCCCTAGTTGCACCGGAGGACCAATGTGGGTGCATGTCTTAGTCCACCAATTCCTCAATGCGTCTGGGGGCGGCGACAGAGCGGCTGCCCCCTGCCTCGTACCCGTGGTCCCCAACTCCCTGTGTTTCCGGTCCCCTGTGCCTCTGTCCAGCGCTTGCAAGTTGAGAGAAAAAACCTTCTACTTGAGTGATCGATACAGAAAGCAACATTGATAGACGAGCACACTAACCTAGGTTCTATTGCCCAGATTGCCAGCGAGTTAGCCCTTTCGGAGGGTACTGTAGAATAGTGCCGATCGCATCGTACTTCTAGGTGTCTAGACACACCGACAGCGTGAAAGGAACTTAAAGAATCGGTCTTTGAAATACAGATAAGCAGACCAAAAAGTCCGCTAAAACCACCAGTGCAGTTCCGTACAGGGCCTCAAGCTAAACGCCCTCCCCAGAAGCCCCTGACCCCAAACGGATTCGTTTTTTAATATTCTCATCGTCCAAGCTGAGAATGCAAGCGGTCGTACAACTGTCCGGAGAGGCCCCTGTAACCGCGGGAAGCAGAATTTTTTTGCCCGTGCTACCAGGGCCCCCTACAGAGATTCTGGAGGTGTCGGTAAGGGACGCTGCAAGGGAGCTGCTGCCTCCACTATCTTCGAATGTCCCTTCAGCAGCAAAATTGCTTGCAGACGGGGGCGGCAGCACAAGTGGCCTCCTCTTCGGCTCGAAAGAAGGCGCCTCGCTGCCAGAGGCCTCCCCTTTCGATAGCGCGGCGGTGACCCCTGCACTGCTACATGGCGCCTCTCCGCTATCCCTAGGGTGCCCTTGTAGCTCCCTTTGTGCAACATGGCCATCCACTTCTCCTGAGACCTCTTTCCCTTGAACATCCGCCGTTTGCCTCTGAATCTGCTGCATGCGGATTTGCCTCGCCACCTCGCGCTGCAGCTCTAACACCATGTCTTCTGTGGGCACACTAGGGGGCTTTTCACCCCCGTGCTTCGCGTTAAGAAGTTCCCAAGGGTCAGACAGGGCACCTGGGGGAACGGGTAGATTTTCTAACGAATCGAAATGCCGGCGGAGGCTTCCTCCTCGGCCACCCCCGCGACCCCCCCGAAAGCCCCCCGAGGGCCTTCTTGGGCCTCCTCCTCGCGGAGGAAGTTCTTCCCATCGTGGATTACCCCCAACGTAAACCGGGGGAACTTGCCCAAGTGTCTGCTGCCCCCATGGGGTCTGTCCTCCATGCCACATTGGTGCGCTCCCTCTCTGCAACACAGCCTACGGAAGGAGAGCCTTCCTGCTTCGAATAGTTGAAGGAAAACCACGGACGGGTGTAGCACGGATGGACCAAGCGACTAAGCCCAGAAATGCCAGTCGCTGCAGAGAGCCGCAGGCAAAGTCTGGCACCAGTGAGTTGCCCTGCGGTGTGTGAGTCAGAGGACACTACTGCAAGGGGTGGGACGCCCTGGACGGTTAGGCGGAAAGCCGTGACGCCTGGCTCTCCTCGGAGATCATAGTCCTGCTTAGTGAGCAAGAGAGCCCTTCATTACTTTGAGGCCCAAGAAAAATACCGAGGGGCCCCATCACAGAGTCGCCTTACGTACCCTGTGTGAGCTAGGGTGTCCAGCTATTTCGAAGGCAAGTCCCTTACTGAGTTGCATCTGGAAGGAGTAGGGAGCATCAAGAAAGTGACAAGGGTTCATGATGACAAAAAAGGGCTCTGCAGGCCTGAAGGGCCCCATAGGGTGCCCGCTGCTGTACTGGTCTACCATGCGGCATCGCCGCTGCTGAGGGCATGCGGTGCTGCAGCAACGGCAGCAGCTGCTGCAGCACCTCGAAAGTAAACTTCCAAGTTGTTTGTATGGTTTTGTCGTTGAAGGGCCCTAAAGTGGAGTTTGTTTCTTGTAGGCACGGCGACAGCGAGCAGCCTCCAGCAGCAAAAAGCCTGAGGCTCGAGATAGGGCCCTGGGCAATGAGTCTCTTTTGAAGGCGTAGGCCTCAAGGCTTCCTTCATTTTTGCTGAGGGAACAACGAAGAGGCCGTCTGCGACGCACAGGGGCCCATCAGGTACTTTGTCTGCTATGCCCTAGAGCACGAGTCCGCGGCGTGCTGGACCGTATCATGCAGCATTCAGGACGCTAGCAGCAGGGGCAGCAGTAGAGGTGCACCTGCTCTCCGGATCTCCATGCCGACTCGAGTACTTGCGTGGTTGCCCTTCGCTCACCGGCATCAAGGCGGCGATTGGGGTGTCCTAGTGCTCGCACCGTCCTCCCCGTAGGCACATAGCCACGGAGGGTTCTTGGACCCGCAACGGAGAAGAGAAAATTCAACTTGTTTCGGCTTCAGGGTGCGAATAGGTGGGATTTGGGGGCTTCCGTGGTTCCGCCCCCCAAGGGGCTGGAGTGCGGATGAGTGACGAGCCTCTGAAGGCCCCCCATAGGGCCCATGGGGCTCAAGAGGGCCCTTCGGGGCCCCCTAAGAGCTCGGGGCCCCCAACTCAACATGGGGATGCGTCTGCTGGGGGTGGCGGGCAGGGAAAGGGCGACTCTGCCCCCAGACGCAGTACCAAAAGGGTCAAAGGGCACAGCAGCAAGTACAAAGTGCGTAAGCATGGAGCTCCCGCTATGGCTAGCGCAGGGCCTTGGGAAGGCCACGAGGGGGACGCCGGTCATGCAGCAGAGGCAGGCACAGATGAAACTGCTGCCCGTCGACATCATGGCCGCAGGCGACCCCGTTCTCAGTACGCGGTGCCTGAGCCTGAAGACGCAGGGAGAAAGCATGCTTCTAAAACAATCATTGGAAAGCTGGGCATGACTGCAGGTATGCACTAGGTAGCTCTTTGGGCACGCTTTCTGGCTGCCTAAGAAGCTTCCCAAGTACTGTTATGCCCCTACTTCCTCATGCCTTCTTGGCGTACACCCAATTTCGTCTGTGTTGTCTGTAAACACACAAAATTTCGAGGTTCATTGGAGGGTAGCCGTGAAAGCAGCAGCATCTGGGAAGCTCTATGTGACGCCTCTTCCTGGGCATTCCTGGGGAGCTTTCTGTTAGATGCTACGGCTGGTGCGCCTTGCCAGCTAGCCAGGCGTGGCACCCCTTACTGGCTGTCTCGTGTGGAGCCGCGATCGGCTTGGCAGTGCTTCAGTGTCAGACTCTTGCAGACGCCCCTGCTGTTGCAGCCTCAGGTGGCGCCTGTTGGCTGCATGTGTCGTGTGGTCATAGGGCTGCCACGCTAATACTAGGGGATCCTGCTGGATAACGTGGGAATGGCATGCGGTGCGGTGTTTGTTCAGCGGGAGCCGCAGGACGTACTGCGCTGATGGAGCAGAAGAGAAAGCTCTACAAGGATACCACACAGCAGCCCCTCTGGGGTATCCGCAAGCTCACTATCAATCCAATAGATAAGGACGATCTGAGACGATTTCCCGGGAACTGTGTTCATACAACTAAGTACACGGTAAGCAGTGATCTTGCAAAGGGGCTTTTAGGGACTCGCGCGAACCCGAGTGACGGCCATGGTGTTTTCTTGTACGTAGCATTTTCAAACTATCTTGTGAATGCCTCTGGAAACCCCAATGACGTCTGTGGGGGAAGGAGGACCTTTTGATATCCTGACGAGGTTTTAATGGCTCAAAATCAGTTGCTTCCTTGTTGTCCCGCACATATTACTTGCGTGAAAGCACTCTGTACTGCGGGTGGGTGGCGGGCATACACGCAGTATGAATTGTAGCATTAGAAATGTTTGCGCATCCTCTCTGGGGTGATCGCCGATGGTGACGATTTGAAGGTCCGTCTGTGCGTCCGCTGCGGGCTTCCTACAAGTAGTCGGTCCCTCTTGTGCGCGGTTTGGTGCGATTTCAGTTCTTCTCGTTTCTTCCCAAGGCATTGTGGAAGCAGTTTCACCGGCTCCCTAACTGGTGGCTGGTGCTGGTGCTGATTCTTGAGTACATTCCCCTGCCACGATTCCACCCTTTGACACCGTGGAGCATACTTTTGCCTCTCGTTTTCAGTGAGTCTTAGAGATGTTGAACTTGGCAGGATACTGGGGCCTCTAGGGACAGAGGTGCACTAACAGAACTTGTCTTGCAAGTTGCCTGGTGCTGGGCGTTAGCCATGATGAAACTGGTTTCGTGATCTGCGTGCCGGTTGTGGCCATTTCGTTTCAAAGTGTGGCACCTAAGATGTGCACATGTTGTGACCCTGCTGCGATTCGCGCCTCCTGCAGCTCTGGGGCTGTGCCTTGCCAAGGAAATGCTCTTGGACCTACAGCGCCGTGCAACCGATCGATGGCGTAACTTTCGTGTCTGCACGATCATCGATGGTCGCCGTCCCCAGTTGCGGATGGTGCACTGGGGTGCTTTGCGGGTTGGGAACATTGTTCGGCTGACAGACGAGGAGGAGGTGCCTGCTGATATAGTTGTCTTGGCCACATCTAACCCCGAGGGCATTGCATACGTGGAGACCTCCAAGCTCGATGGCGAGACGACCCTTAAATTCAAGCAGGGAGCTAAGGAAACTCGAACAGAGACATACCCCTTGGCCATTGCGGGCATCCGGGGGAGGGTGGTGTGCGAGAAACCCACATCCGCTATGGACCATTTCAGCGGCAGCCTGAAACTGGATGCACACCCCCGTGCCACCTCGCTGGATCTCTCTAACTTTATTCACCGGGGTGCACATCTCAAAAACACCGAGTGGCTTTACGGGGTGGTGGTGTATACAGGCCACGACACCCGCACTCTCCGCAGTGCTAAACACCCAAGCCTAAAGTTTGCACACATTGAGAGCGAAGTGAACTCCTACACCATCGTGTCATTTTTCATTGTTGCCCTCCTTATTCTTATATCGGTCATGAGCAAGTCCAGCGTGCAGGTAGGCGCCCAATCCCCCCGTAGAGTGTCTCTTTCTTCCAGTGCCCCGAATAGTCAACAGATGCTCCGTAGATGGACGCCTGTGGCTGATGTGATAGCTTTGACCCGTAGGGTAAGGGGTGTGCCATGGTCTTCCGCTGTACTCATAGTGTCAAACAATGTGCGGGTGTTGGCGCTTCAGGACCGAGAGAGAGTGAACAATGTGCGGACAGAGTTTCCGAGCTCGATCTCGTTTATGTTGGGTACGACTGAGGCCCTGCAGAACCCGTGGCTATCTATCATCCGGTATATGACGCTCTTCCTGGCGGTGATTCCAATCTCCCTCCCTTTCGTCCTGGACTGTGCATACTGCGTTCAAGCGTGGCTTATTCAAGGAGACTCTGGAATGACTGTGGGAGCTCCTCAGCAGCCCCTGGGTTCCACATATGCCGTTGGCTTCGGGTTACCCCCCTTAAACCAACGTGCGCAAGAGCAGTCGCACCGTACTGGCTTATCAGGGGCCGACCCTGCTCAGAACAACATTACCACTTCGGCCGAGTCGCTGGACGCTGCAGCGTCTCTGGACCGACGCACGAGCAAGGCTACTACGTCAAGAGAGGGAACGAGCGCCGGAACGCTCCGGAATTCTAGCAACGATGCGGCGCGTACGGAGCTCGATCCGTTTATTGAGTCCCATAGTTCACAGACAATGCAAAGCTTTGCCCAGGCCAAAGGAGATAGCACTTGGCCTTCTGTCCACACTCCCAACATCATTCCGGACTTGGGCCAAGTGGACTTTGTCTTTATCGACAAAACCGGCACCCTGACAGGCAACGACATGACCTTTTCCATGTGCAGTGTAGTGGGGCGGTGCGTAAATTCTCCCTTTTCGAAGGTTCCTGAACCCCTCTTCCGATGCTTCCGGATGTCTTGTTCTGGTGGGGGAAATTCGGTTGTGTGCACTGGAGCAGATTACGAGGCTGCATGTCAGCAGAGTTGCGCGGTTTTCGCTGTGGTTTGTTGGTTCTGCAGCATTTATGGGATGACGAATTATGGTGGATCTATATGGCAACAAGACGAGTGCCGGACACGTAGTGGGCTAGTGGATACTGCTGGGGTAGAGCAGACGCGAGCTAAACGTGCTGATAGCACAACGAGTAGTGTCAGGCGGCACCATTCAGCCCGTGGGCTATGGACCTCGAGCCACGTGCATCATGGCCGCCTACACAAGGGTTCTGCCCAAGACAGCACATCAGTAGAGACTTCAAATGCGGCCTTTCATCAAACGGGGACACACAGTAGGCCTATGAGACGCCAGGTCTCGAAGCGTCAGCCTTCAGCCGCGAGCAGCGACTCTCAAGAAGGCACTTCGCTCTCCACTCCGTGTAGGTTGCCATCATGTACGGCTATAGGCACGTGGCCAGCGGTAGAAGCATTTTCTAGGTTGTGCAGTAGTGCATTGCGACACCGGCTCTTTAGGTAGTGTCTGGCCTTCGCGGATGTGCTTTGAGCAGTGCATACTGTTTTGCTTAATTTCTGTGTCGCCCTGTCGTTTCTTCAGTGGCTAGCGATAGCGGCTCGCCATTCATCTTTCGGTGGGAGTCGGGGCGACTAGACTGCATCCGGACTCTTGATGACAACAGTATGCTTGACCCTCTCTCCCCAGCTTTTAGCCGGCACTATATAGGCGGGTATATTTAGGCTTGGGCTACGAGGAATTGTATGGCAACACGCGACAATCATGCAGCACGCAGGATGCTGGTGTCTCACGACGGCGTTCTTTGCCAACCGATGCTCCTGTTTCTGCTACCTGCAGGTCCTCGAGGTCGCTGGCGCCGTGGGGTCGATCGCCGCCCTGGTCCATGCCGGATAGAGTCGTGCGGATATGCCACGCTGTCCGACTCCTCCGTAAGCGGTGGACCCTGTTACCGGGTCTATTTTGCGTTGGCCTTGAGTCCCTTGGGGGCAATTATTAAGGAATGTTTTGAGATCTCCGTGTCTTCTTACCTCAGTGCTTCGATGAGAGAGTTCTGCTATAACGCGCTGGTTTATCTACAGATATTGCATATACATGTATATATATATATATATATATATATATATATATATATATATATATAGGCACCAGTCTGATTTTCGCAATTCATATTGAATTGCGTCTGCCAACCGAAAGGCGCATGTATCTAGCACCAGGCAGGTTGGTTCTTGTTCTTCCCAAAGTTCATGATAGGTTGGTCGTCATGTTCGGTTTGGGCGTTGGCCTCATTAGATATCGCCCCTTTGTGTTGCATTGTGGTCGGCGCAGTCTCCTGTCCCTGTGGATGAAGGCCTAAGGGCAGTAGCCCCCAAGCCGGTCAGGAAAAATATCGCGTTTGCAGTTGGTAAGGCGCATGCTTAAGGTTTTGTGTGGGGTTTTCTACAGAAGCCTCTGGTGTTGCTGACATTACTTGTAGGCCAGCAACAGCCTTTGTAACATGGCCCTCTATGCTGTCGGAGTACCTCTGAGCCGCAGCTCCAAACCTTAATACGTGGTGCCGTGTGAGCAGATGAAATAATCGAATCTGGGAATGAGGAACCAGGGTGAGCTGCGGAAACAATACCTTTTCGCTCATGTGTGCTAGTATGAGCTAGTATGAAAGACCGCATCTAGCACACCGCCAGTCAGGTCGTTCTGCCATGCTGTAGTGATAACTAGACGCTTGTCTAAGACGTAACTCTTTTGCAGGCGGGAGGGGTCTCGCACCGATTCCGAGGGGAGCTATGGTCAATCTCTTCCTGAGTCGTCTGTTTCGGCTACCCGAGGCGCACTTACAGCGATTGGCGAAGGAATTGGCGATGACTCATCCGAGGCAACTAGCAAGAAGGACGACAAGCAACGGCTTGCCTTCCTATGTGACAACCTAACGCTGCCGAGCCATTTCAGGGGTACGGGTCACTCAGTTGTGCTTTCATAGAATAGCAAGTGTTGAAATCTTGGTATTCGTTTTTCCCAGCAGGGGGCCTCCTGGGGCGTCTTGCAGTTACCTCCTGACTCTTGCGTTCCGGAGTGCTAGGGGTTTTGACGCGAGATTGTGTCGCCCTTCATTTTTTTGAGCGTTCGTTTTCCCACTGCAGCCTCGCCTCCTGATGGTCAGATTCGCCGCAACTGTGACTTCTATGACACACAAATCTTTGAGGATTTAGCGAATGGCGACGAGAGGAGTCATCGAGTCAGCGAGTTCCTCAAATGCATGGCTCTGTGCAATACCGTGGTGCCGCATTACAAGGGCGGTGTAGGAGGCGTTGAAACGTTCCTCCCGTCCACCCTTGTGCAGAGCTGGGTGACCAGCGCAGGCACACACACCGGTGCCAGTGTCTTGGCGCGTTCCATCGGTACAACTGCAGTAGTGGGGCAAAGGCCAAATACCAGAGCCAGCGCCATCGCACTGAGAGAGGCAGGAGGCAAGATCAGTGAGGAGAAAGGACAGGCGTCGGTCGGGGGATTATGGCCGCTTAGTTCAGTGAGTTGTCGCCTTTAACAGGTCTGGCAGGTGTACGTACTCATAGAAGTTCTTTTTCAGGTGTTGTGCATGTAGCTCAAGCCCATGTGATAAAAGGGTTTTATAATACGCGAGTGCATTCTTTCTCTGCCTCTCTGTGAGTGAAGCTTGTGTGGCGTGATGCCTCTTGCTTTCGACCGCATATCTGGCGAAGGGCAAAGGGATGGCTTGCCAAGTGTATTTACGCTTTTCCTCTTCCGCACAGAGTCAGTTTATTCCGAACCCACCGCTCACCGTGAACAGCATTGAAGCGAATGGCGTGCAGGAACAAGCGGTAGAGCCTCAGCCGCTCTTCGCTCGCGGGGACTCCGCCAGCAGTGGCCAGCAACGTGAGGCCACTGCAAAGTTGGCCAAGAAGCGAAAGAGCCTTGGAAGAGGTACGATGCTCCTCAAGACCGTGCATTCTGGCTGCGAGTGGCCTAAGCTTCAGGTGCCGCGCAACGCCCTTGCGCACATAGTGTGTCTGTCCATCTTTTTCGTTGTCCGTAGGCGTGTCATTTAAGGACACTCATGAGGAATACAGCTTCCCCAAGGACGGGTAGGCGGTCACTGTAGCATGCCCGAGTTTCCAGGCTCTCTTAGAGAGCCTTAGCGTTCGTGTCTTGTGGCTTGCTGTTAAGGATGCTTATGCCCTGAGCTTCTCGTAGCGTTTGCTGTTTAGGGACGAAACGGTTATCGAAGATGGTGCTCAAAGTTTTTCAACAGCAGGCATATCCAGCAAGCCAAGTGGAGAGTTCAGTTCTATTGGCCGATCCGTACTGCCAAAGTGCGTCTCTTGGTATTTAATTCCTTCTTTGACTCAAGCATTTGCAGTTCGCCTGAACTGGGGACTAAATATTGATAGTGACATTTCATTGTAAAATTTTATTTCGGCTTTTGTCTGGCCTGTGGATTGCTACTGTGTAGGCTCAGCCGAGTTTTCACCAGTGACCATGCAGTGAGTGGATACACACGCTATTTGTTACATGGTTAGCGTCAGGCAGCGTAGTATAACGACTGATTATTGAAGCGACCGCCTTCAAAGCCCTATACGAAAATTCCCCCCTTATGATATGTTTTTGTGATTCCTGGTTTTAGGAAGATACGCCTGCTCCCCCGCGACAGTCGAGAAGTGCGACCTACATCAGCAGCGTGGCACACACATTGTGTGACTGGATTTTCAGTGGGGGGCAGTTTGACATGCAGATATTCGGTACAGACATGCAAGCGGCTAGTTGGTTTTGTGCTCCTGTACGCTTCATGCAGGCGACACGACGGCCCGGGGGCAAGCCTGGGATGCAGCTCGGTTGCTCCGATCTATCAAGTACCAGGCCTCATCGCCAGATGAAGAGTGTCTCGTCTCTGCCGCAAGCCACATGGGCTACTCTCTTGCGTCCAGGAGCCCAGCTGCTGTTGTTCTACAGGTTTGCATGTGCACGCGCAACCTCTAATGCTAGGAGGATCTTTGGCGTAAACACTGTCAGGACTCCAATGTACTTGGAGATGCTAGTTCTGCCCAGTTGCTGCTTCATGTGGCTGCTACGGTGGACGCATACCGCGTGTGTGCAATGCCTGCAATGTGCTGGCTGCTCCGTGCTGTGTGTGACGGGCATGTTGCGCGCTTACCATGCGGACAACGCTGCAGATTAATGACCAATTCCGGAGCTGGCAAGTTATTGGTGTTAACGAGTTTACCTCCAAGAGGGGGCGAATGAGCATTGTTCTCCGCCCCTCAAGTTGGACGGAGGGAGCCATTATGTATGCTAAAGGTAATGCCGCACCATAGTGAAGCTGTCGATTGCCTTCTTCCACCAGTAGGCGCATCCTCGCGCCAGTACGTTGCCCTCAGCGGGCCTCCAGGCTCTCTTAAGTGGCACTTGCCTTCTGGCTGACATTTATTGTTTGTCTATTGGACCAGCAGGCAGGAAACCATTCGAGTTTGATCACAGTATAGCGTGTTTGGTGGCTTTGCATTGGGTTGGTGCCGTAGGGGCTGACACGGCAATGTTGCCGCTTCTCTCAAGCTTTAATGGCATGCTGCAAGAATACAAGATGGGCAGGAATTACGAGGGTGGCGCAGACGCATCAGGCGATGAAGCAAATCTCACTCAAAGGGGGTTAAATGCCCCAAGAAACGGGAACTCGCACCCAGGCAGGCCCGTACCCCACCGGGGAGGCCCTGGGGACCGCGAAATCTCATCGCACACAGGGCACTCAGATCCAATGACGTACGACACATTTTATGAAGCTTACCACAACTTATACAAATACAGTAACGACCCTGGGCTAGCGTTCAAAGGAGTTCCTGTTGGTGGAAGTCGTGGTGAGGGAAATATCGCCATGGTAGAGCAGCACCTTAAGGTCTTTTCTCTGCAAGGCTTACGTACAATGGGTGAGCTTTCTAATGCTGCACAAGCGGTGTCCTGGTAGCGCTGGACAAGATTTGATCAACTGTATCACAAGCGAATGACCTCCTCTTGATCACACTGTAGAGCCCACTTGCAGGAATCATTGTATTAATTCCCTGTACGACAGAATTCGTGTACCAGGCTGTAAAGCCCCATGTGGGCACGTATGTATTTCCTGCTGCTTTCGTTGCAGTCCTGGCATGCAAATACATGTGTCAAGATGAAACCGACGCCTATCAGAGGCTCTACAATGATGCTTACGCCTCGGTGTATAGCCGGGAAGAACGCTTGGAGCAGGTAAAAGGCTGCCACGGGACACATGTTTAGCGAAATGACTGCGTTTAGGAATCGTTAAGAGGGCACGCATCAGTGCGAAAGGAGCACCTTTTTAAGGGGCGTCTGCTTTTCTCTCCTTCCTGGTGTTGCAGGTGGCCGAACAGTTTGAGCGCGACTTGGAATATCTTGGCATAACGGGGGTACGCGACAAGCTGCAAGCGTACGTTCCGGAGACACTGGAACTCATGATGGAGGCAGGAATTCGCGTCTGGATTGCTACAGGTTCGTGCTTCTCATGTTGTTCTTCGATTCACATGCTCACTCGTCTTTCACCTTGAGCGGCCCCTTAGTTTGGAGTCTGTGCAGTGATGCTTCTCAATCAAACGGGAGCACGGCTTGTCAGCTAGGGTAGTTACGAGTCACATTCAGCACCTGCGTTTTCAACGAATTTCTTGTGCTATCATGCTTTAGGCGACGACGTCGAGTATGCACTGCATATATGTCATAGTTGCCGCCTCCTTACGAGCCATACAAAGGTGTTTCATGCTGCCCTCGCCACACGAGGTCAGTTTTGTTCCTGAACCTATACCTACACGTTGCTACTCATGGGCGAATAGGAGGCCTTCTAGGGCTGCAGATTGGGCTGATGCACGTTACCCTGCGCTGTTTGCACTCTTCCTGCTCAGGCAAGAGAGCCAAACGGGAAGGGATGCTTCTCTATGACATGTTCCGGGAGGCTCGAATTTTGAAGAGGGCTGACGAACACATCTGTCTTGTTGTTACGGGACCTAATCTTGGGGCCTTTCTGAACCATCCGGACCTTCAGGTACCCTGCAAGCAATTCTTAAGACTGCCCGAGCCCCCTTTAGCTATTTTTTTGGGCTTCTGTCTAATTTACCGGGCAAAGGGTTTGGCATTTGGATTCTTTTGCCTTCAGACGTGCTTCCTGAACATGGCGTGTTGCTGCGATGTCGTCGTGGCGGCGCGTGTAACGCCGACGCAGAAAGCTGATATGGTACTAAAGGGTTAAACAGTTATACGCTTTAGCTCATTTAAAGTCACTCCACAAGCGGATCGATGTGGTTGTTGGCCCATCCTGCTTGATCTCCATCTGGGCAAGCATTCGACCACAGTGAGGTGCTAACCGTTACATACCGTCCGTCGCTATTCTGCCTCATGTCTCCATTCAGGTTCGGCTGGTAAAGAAGCGACTAACTCCACAACCTATTACTCTAGCCATTGGTGAGCCCCTAACTGCATCTCCATCCAAATTCTGAATACTCCATACGACAGGACCGTCCCTATGTAGGTCCACGTTCTGCGGGCGACTTCTTGTGTCTCCTAGGTGACGGAGGGAATGACGTGCCGATGCTGCAAGAAGCCAGCGTGGGTGTGGCTATCCGCACGGAGCGCGGTGCTTCTGTTGCCGGCTTCGCGGATTTTGCTATTTCCGAATTCAGGTGAATTGCTGCCCGTGTGGGTCTAGGCAGACAGGACAGTTCCTTTTTTACAACTCGCTACCCATGGCTGTAGGCATTTTGCGTCCTTTAGTTTCGGTAGTTCAACTCTCCTTAATGCATCATGTGTGGCTCCTTGCATTTGCAGGTTCTTGCAGCGGCTGTTGTTCGTGCACGGACGCCTGAACTTTTTGCGTATTTCCAAAGTCATTCTGTGGACCTTCTTTAAGAGCATTTTGCTGGCTTTTCCGGGTTCGTTGCATTACGCCAGTTGTGGTGTTTAGTGGTTTCCTTTGTTGGTTTTCTTGCCATGGATAGGGGGTAAATGCGTATAAGCGTGCAGCCCTGACGTCCAATGAAGGCTTCATAGAGGAGTGTGGTGCACATGTCTATCGTGTCCTGCAGTGTTCTTGTTCCAACCTAGTTCTTTTTGGTCGGCTATTGAGGTACGCGCGACCGGATGTGGAGCTCCTGTTCGCCATGCGAGTTTGCGCATTTGCCCTCTATTGCCTTTGCCAGAAAACGACTCCATTGAAACATCGCGCCTTGTGCCCTTGGGCACCTCGGCTGCATGTGTGTGCCCTGTATCTTCAGATCTTTGACCCTGTACTTTACATGTTGGCCAACTTTGTGTGGACAACACTGCCATCAATTATGTACTCTTTTTCGGAGCAAGACTTACCAGAGCACCTGTTACCCTCGATTCCTGTTTTGTACACTTTGGTAAGTCCCTTCTCGAAATTAGTTGCGGGTGCCTTGCTTTTACTCCGAGTGGCGTAGTAGGAACGGTTTTCGCGCCTCCATTGTACGCTTGAGCTCCAGAGCTGAGTTTTCAAATGCTTCCGGCTCTTGACCTGTGGGCGTATGCGCACTTCTCAGTGCACGGGTGTTGCAGCTGCGTGAATGCCTGTTTGGTTGGTGGGCTTTCCAGATTTAGCGAACCTTGTGCCTTTGGTATTGCTAGACATTTACCGTTACTTTGCTGCTGGCTCTGCAGGGAAGGCGTCGCTTGTATTTTAATGGATTCACATTTAGCTTTTGGATTGTTGAGGGAATCATTTACTCTTTGCTAACTTATTACTTGTTACAGGTAAGCATTTTCAGAGCCATCACTGCAGCCGAGTGGCGAGCGCCCAAAGTTTTTGACCTTAGATCTTGAGCAAAATCCTAGCCGCGTGCGCGCGGTTTTGCGTTTGGCGTACAGGCTGCATGGATGGATTCTAATGCACTTTCGGGAGGTCCGAACATGGGCTTCTTCTCCTTCGGCGCTATCCTTCTCTTTGGTCTGATAATGCAGAGCAATCTGCGCATGTAAGGCCGTTTGCTGAGCTTTCGCCCTTAAGGATAAGAACTGTGACAGTCTGCCAGGTTCTGTATGCAGAGATTGCTGCGTAGTCTGAAGTGCTGCTTTTGGGGTTCTTAGCTTTTATTTACGCCCATTATTAATAGTCAGCATTTGCATCGTGCACTGCTAGATTAACTACTTTGTACGGTGGTGCTGGTTTATAGCTGCTTCGGTAAGTCCAGCCGGGGAGATCAGGACAAATAGTTTGCCGCGTGAGCATGGGTGTGGCTCAGATTGATGGAGACGCACTTATGGACGCCGACCTTTCTGTTGACCACCGTGGGCCTTTGCACTCTACTGTACATCCCCGGTACGCATTTGGCTTTCAGTCTTTCCATAAACGGCCAGCCTTGCTCTTGAAGCCGCGTTTTTCAAGGGGGGTCCGCAGTGGAGTTTTCTGGTATGTGTTTTCTCCGCAGTTTTGTTTATATACTCCGCCACTGGGTGGCCTTTCCCGGGCATATTTGGCATCGCACGAGGCATTTTCGCCTGGCCTCTGCTCTACTTTGTTGTGCTGTTGTGGGTTGGAGTCGGTGAGCAACACAATATTTTATGCCTGCTTGGAAAGAGCTGTGTCACTGCAACCTCGGGCAATAAATTCCGTCAGCCAAGACTCCCGACGGAGTCTTTGATCAATGCTTCCAATTTCGCGCCCATTGCGTCGAGCTCGTAGCTTTTGCATTCAGTGTATCTGCGTGCCGCGAAGTTTGGCACAGCTGCGTTGCGGCTGGTTTTTTACCTTTCAGGCTTGATGTTACAGGTCTTGCTTGCGGGCTTTAAAGCGTCACTTTTTCCCAATATCGCGTACGCAGCTTTTCAGTGCATATCCCTGGAGTCGAATTTGTTTCTTGTGTCTAGTGTATAGTGTGGGGTTATATGGGCACCTTTTAGTCTGTTGTACCATTTTGTTTCCTGGCAGAACTAATGTGAAGCAGTGGCTGGCTCAGCGGCAGGTGGAGCATGACAGGAGACGGCGAGTTACGGCTTTGCCATTCGAAGAGCCTCGGCTTCGACTTCTTCCTGGTAGGTGCGAGGATGCTAGAGAGAATCATGAGTATATCACATTTTTGATGCTCCCCGGCTGCGTTCCTGCCGCATGCCTATCGACATCTCCATACGTCGTCGCTGTGCACTGGTTTCCCTAGGTGGTCAGGACGAATACGGCTGCTATTGTGGCAGAAGCAGCCTTATTTCTGCGATAAAAAGGCTCTTATGGATATGCGGATTTGGCAGCTGCCTTCCAGCTCCCGGCCCTGTGCACCAGCTTGTTGATCCTCGCATCCTCGCCTTCCTACGTGACAAGTTCAACCCCTTGCGGCATAGCGACGTGTCTAGCAAGCTGCCACCCCCCAGACGATTCCGCGTGAACGAGAACTTTGTTACTTACGGAGGCGAAAAGAAAGATAAAGACGTTGGAACTCTAGGTGATCAGTGGGGGAACGCATATGATTAATTTCGGGTGAAAGGGAGTTTAAGAGCGGGCTTAAGTTTGTAGCTTGGCATCTGTGGTTAGTGGTGTGTGAGGCACTTCCGTAATTGTCCCGCGACGTGCATACCCCTCTTTTCTTGCATGCTCTTCTCTAGGGAAGCAGATTGCATTTGCAAGGCCCCTTTTACCCCAGCAGTAAGTTCAAGCTGGAAGCTTATACTCAACTGACATGCATCGAGTGCGCTTGCGTTCAGAGAAAGACGGTGTAGGCTCACATGGCAGAGGAGGAGGCGCTGCGGTGAGTCACGCACGCATCAAAACTCCGGCGTAGAACAGCGGAATAGTGTTGTACCGCCTCTGGTCTGCTCTCTGTGGTGCCGGACGCATTGCAGCGTAGGGAATATATGGGTATGCTCTGCATGATGCGTTTTATCGCAAAAGGCCGTTTGCGTGCCTGCGCTTCAGGATGATGGCTCAATTGACACAAATTCTTCGGGGATGTCATTTGATGGCGATAAGGCTCGGGACCAAGTGAAGCTTGTAAGTATGGTAGCTGGGTGCCTCAGATGCTTTCCGTATGACCTCTTGTGCCCACGCAGCTGGAGGTGCTGTAGCATATCTGCTATGTCATTGCTTGTTCTCAATTCAGGTTAAAGTATCCCACCTTATCAATCGGTTTTCGCTCAAGTTCAAGGACATGCAACTCGAGGCAGACTATCAAATTCATCAGAAGAAGTCCTTTGTCAAGCGCCTAGTGCCTTGGTAATTTTCTCTCTAGTGTCTACCTGGATTGAGTAACCCACAACTCTCTGCCTTCGTCGACATTACACTGATCTCCTCATTTATACATAATGCCTCTGCAAACATACCGAAGCAATCAACCAGGGGATTTATGGAGCGGTGTTGCACTTGTAGAAACATCTCGGCAGCTGCAGGGTCAGCAGGTGCAGGGTGTAATGAGACGTGCACTTAATGCTGTGCAGCTTGTGGAAGTTATGCTCATTTCAGGTACCGCGTCATTTTTGTGTTTCTGGGGATCTACCGCATCATGGCATTTCTCGCCGAGTACTTCATCGACGTTTATTGGGGAGATGCGCAGCATGTTCTGCGTGCGTTGCCACTATCCGTAACCTTGCAGCCTGCCATACCTTATGATTTTCAATTCAGCGGTGCACAGCCTATTCATCTAGCGTCAAGCGATGCAGATTCAGAGGATGGAGAAATGACTACCACAAAGCACACAGAGGTCGGACTCCCATGGCGTCGATGAGCAATTCGTGCATTGTGTGATTGCTTTGGTGTCCGCTATTCAGCATGGATGTGCGTTCCAACAGTCATTGTGGTTTTGGGATTTATTGGCGCAACTCTTTCGACGTTCAGCCATTTCTTTATGGATCATTTTTCTGTGGTTTTAAGTTCCGTCGTGTTCTTGATGCTGGCCGAGCACGTCACCTTATACGCTGCTGCGGTGGGTTGAAAGCGACTCCAGGATTCCTTCCTTGCTTTTTGTGCACTCAGATGATCGGCGATAATTAAAATTGGGTGTTTTATGCATGTGCTGTTCACACTGCAGAAAATGGATGGAATCTTGAGTTCCGTGTTGTTTCCTGTCTTCACTTTTGTCATCCTCCGTATTTCCTTCTTGCAAGCCGTCATGTGGAACATCCTCTTTGTCTCGGCCTTTACTATCAGGTGAGTTAGCTCCTTGTGGCAGCACTGTTTGCTCACTTGTTGTACGGCGGGCGTGGCTTTGCTCTTGAGCCGTTACTTCGACTTGGCAAGCGAATCAAGCGTTTACTCCATACCTGCAATTGATGGTGAACGTGGGTGCGGCCGCCTTCGCAGATATATTATTGGACAGAGCCACAGTTACCTCTACCTTTCAGATCTGTATGATCACTTGCCACTTTTCCTTGGATCCATTGTATTTGTCGGTAAGCATATGGCATCCTTTCGTTCGTCCCTCAGAGGGCCCCGTCGCCCTTCATGCATGGTTTTCTGGTGATCATTCTTTGTGTGAAAGCTACTTACCAATGAACCAGGACGCATTGACTGCTCTTGTAGGCTTCGTTGGATACCGCTTAGAGTACAACCAGAGGAAGTCTTTCTTATTAGACTACAGCGTGGAGGCTAGCAGAAGAAAACAACGCGAAATTCTTAACACTATGCTTCCCCCCTTCGTCGTGGACCAGATGATCAATGCGCCATTGAATGAAGATGGGTAAGCACTTTCCGAGTTTGGTTACACATCTAGGTGCCTAGTTGTACTTCTCTAGGTTCTACATATGTACAAGGCCTTTGCCGTGTAATTCTCAGCATGGGGGAGACTGGCATGTTACCGGGGGTGTGGCTGCAACGAATCATCGAAGGTGCATCGATTATCCTGTTTGTGATCTGGCTCAGCATCCCGTCAACTCTAGAAGCCGATGACCGCGGAACAGTTTCTGTCGTATTTTGCGACGTGTATGAATTCCAGCAGGTGGTCGCGTCAATCGAGCCCACACGGCTTGTAGAAGTACGTAAATGTCTTTTGGTTTCGATGTAGTGTCCAAGCCCGTGTACATGCATGCATGCACAACTACCTGAGAACGCAGCTAAACCGCCCTTTTTGAAGTGTGACCTTGTCGGGGTGCGCTAAGGTTTTGGATTCACTATTCCTTTGCTTTGATAAAAGCGCTGAACAGTTTGGCTGCACAAAGATCGAGACTGTCTTCGAAACGTATCTCGCGGGTGAGTTGGTGTTTCTTCCTAGAGAACGATTACACACCAGCACTTCTGGTAGAAGCACCACCACATGTGGAGCCCTTGGTGGCCCCTGGTCAAGGCTCGTACTAAAGATATGTTACGTATTCTGATGGGTTGTGGATCGTGATACCATTGGTGCAGCTGCTGGCCTCCAGCCCGGAAAAGGAGGCGAGTCGGATACTTCCCAGACGGACGCAGGAGATGCAATGGAGTGAGTCATAGTTCGGCCTGCGTGTAAAGGCTGCAGGGAAGCACTGAACTCTAGTTTGCCTGAATTGGGTATTCCCATGAATCATTGTAATGCCTTGGTCTAAGCTTTGGTATGAAGGACCTGCCCAACCCCATAAATGTTGTGGTTGTCTTTGGCATATGGGCATGAACACCCAGTAGGCATCCTGTGGCACCTACAGCAAAGGGGCCCTCACAATTGTGACTGCTGCTTCCTCATTGGTGCTGAGCTTTGCTGGGCTTAGTAGGTTCTCTCTGCAGTCATAACGCATTAAGCCTTCTGCTCTCTCTGTCCTGTGATTTAGTATGGCATTAGCGATGTTAGAAGTCGCAGCTCAGATTCGCTATGAAGTGACGCGCGACCTCACCTCTGTCGTCGCCAACGTTGACGATGAGCGTAAGCTCGTTTACGATATTAAGATCTACACATGGCGAACCCATGGGCGCGGGATGTGGGCCATTGCGTTGTTGCATGGGAACATCAGGCCTTTGTGCTCCACCCTTAATGGCTGGCCATTGGCATTATTCGTTTCCGCGGCATGTCCTTTGCTTATAGAACTAGCACCAGCTTCACGGCTTGGAAGCACTGCAATGGTGCGGCAGAAGACGTCTACTCTCCGAACAGTCCTCAGATCTCGACCGCAGCGCATTCGTGTCAAAATCGGAATCAATTCAGGTCCGTGCTTAAAAGGAGTCGTAGGATATTTCAATGGTCCCGCCCTGGTGCTGCTGGATGTGGGCGCCGTGGTTGTTGCGGTGAATTGCACAACTGGTAACACTTTGTGCCAGGTGCCAAGGAGTTGGTGTCTTCAGGTCGAGTTATTAGTGGAGTGGTCGGAGCGAAAAAGCCTCAGTATGCTCTTTTCGGAGACACAGTCAACACGGGTAAGGATTAAGGCTGTTTTGCCCAGGGTGAAGCTTTATGACAGTGTCTAACAGAATGACGTATCTTCACGGCATTCGTCGTGCACCTGTCTCGCCGTCTGCTTTTCGTGGAACAGTGGAACGACAGATAGAGTAGCTCAGTACATCCCCACCTATTTGTGCACCGTGGCAGTGGGTATTCAGTGTGCGAAACAAAGCTTCTGCAGCTAGAGGGCATAAGAAAGGGACTCCCACGTAAAGAAGGGAGTTCTGTGCTGTCTCGTTCAACGGATGCGCAGCAAGTCGTATGAAGACAACCGGCCAGCCGGATTACATCCATATTAGTGAGAGCACGTATGGTCTAGTCAAGGAGGACACCACGCTTATCTACGAGTCGCGGAAGACAACTGTGAAAGGGAAGGGAGATATGAACACATACCTCCTTGTGCGGGTGTTAGGTGAGATACTGGTTTCTCTCGGATGGGAATGCTTCGCGAGCCAGCAGATTTTTGTACCATTGTATTAATGTTTGACATAGGCATATGGCTTGTGAGTATTGCCGCTCTGCTCACGTACATTTCTTTTGCGTGAAGCATCGTCTTAATCGTTTTGCCAATGGAGCCATGGGCAACGCAATGTCTATGGTTCCTGCGGGTCCCTATAGACAGACGCACGCGTGTAGGGGTCCCCTCACTTGATGAAAGGGTGGTTCTGGGGATGACTTCCGTAGGTTCATCTTATCCAAACTTTGGCGAAGACGAGCCACCTCTCTTGGATCCATTGAACAGCAAAGAGGAGTTGCCAACGCATGACTTTTTGCAAGCTTCGGCTTCAAGTGCGTGGTCCCTATGTAGCAATCACTAGCAATCACTCGCACTTTTCAAACGGAAAAGCGTTAATGACGGCATGCAGAAGCCCTGCATTGACTTGCCCCAAACCAGTGATTCGACAATATTAGCTTTGTGTGCTGCGCTTTGTACAGCGGTTGGGAGGGACAGGCTCCCTGGCTATTGGGTATGTAACTGCCATCCCTTGTCATATGTTCAGCTGTGCTCTTTGGTAGTCAGCAGACACCATGGGAAGGCGCACTTGACTCCCGCTGCTTGTGGTGGCACGATGTGGCCTCTGCATTGTGTTCATATTTTGCTGTCTCTTGCGCTTGTGTGCGTGCAGACTGGGAATCCCGACGCCGCTCTCCATTCCAATGAGGCACTGCTACAGAGCGCAATGTCATTCTCGCATGAGGAGAAGCACACATTGGAAGCCCCTGGCGTGCAGGCTCAGTCTCTTCCGTCAACGCCACGTTTGACACCTGGCACGCTTTCTCGTTCTTCTCTCTCTGAGGCGTTATCACCTCCTGAAGGATCCAGTCCCAGGACACCTTCCATCAATTCTCTCGAACGCACATCCTCTCGTAACCATCGTAGCTTTTCAGCGCTCTCAAACGGAGAGAGCGGGGCGCTGAGCATGACACCACAACAACTGACACGCGCCTACGCTCGACAGGAGAGTGTCTCTCGCGTATTGGCCTTCGCCAGAGATGGCCTCCAAACCGCTGTGAAGGAACCATCAGAGTTAAAGCGGCACGAAATTGCCCGCCAAGTGCATGCACAGATCCTGCGCGAGCAGCTGCACCACGGCAACAGCTCTGTGTGGTCCTCTCAGGAGGACATGAGCGTTGCAAGCAACTGCATTCCTCCTAGCGTAGCCTCCTTACCGCAGTTCCGATATTCTGTGTCCCATACCGCCGACATCCGTAACAACTCTCGAATTGGCAGGTCCATTAGCAACAGACAGTCTCCCCGCCCACTTGTGGCGAAGCAGTCTACCAGCGAGGGCCGCGCCGTTGAAATGCGAAAGCGCCAAACATTTCCAGCTGGTCAGGCTTATTCTATTGGGTCCCATTTTCCACAGAACAAGCTCTGCTACCTATGTGGGCAGCGCATAATAATTATGCATTGCCTGTCTATGAGCGTAGCGCTCAAGCGTGTGCTCTTCAGCATCGGTCGTGTGCTGCGTTGGGCGTGCTGCAGAACCGTGTCTCACGACACAGGGTTCGTCGGCAGGGCATGCCGCAAGCAGGTGGCGTGCGGCAAACGACTTGTTTTTCCACATAGGAACAGAGGCCCAAGCCAAGTTCACAGGCCTACTAAAGGTGCTGGGAAACAGCAGGTAAGGAACGTATTATGAAATCTGGGGGAGGCTACAGCTTCTCGTTGCAGACCGTATGTGCTGACTGAGTATCGAAAGATTGCTGCAAAACGCTTCATGGGGAAGCGGCTTTCTGCCTGTGCACTTGCAGCAAAGAAGAAGAGCATACCGTAGATTTGGGTATGGACGACGAAGACAATTTTGGTAAGCAGCTGCTGTCCAAGGATTTTAGCGCTCATCTGGCGAGACCTTTCGTTACGTCGTGCTGCGTTGAAGTAAGAGCTGTAGTTTGGCTAGTAGCCATTGTGCAGATCTCTGTGACGCTGTACAGACCGTGCGGCACCTGCTCGCTTGCTGCGCGTTTCGCTTGCAGAGGCGAGAGAAGCTCGCATAGGGGTGTCTCGCGAAAGCTTGTTGCTGATGAAATTTAAGGACAAGAACATGGAGGCCCGCTACAGGACTCACTTTTACAACAACAAGTCAAACATCAATACTATAGAGCAGGCAATCATCATTTTTCTGGTCGCGTTTGCAGTGCAAACCCTCGTGCGGCTGTGCATGCCTTGGCAGTACATCGAAGTAGTTGAAGGCGTCAAGTATACGGTGGAGGTCTCTAGCGAACTTTATTGGGGCGTCCGCGCTACGTATACGTGTGCTGCGTTCTTCTTGTGGATTCTCTTTCACTACCGCAACAGAGATGAGGTGGGCTGCGCACTTAGTGTCTCCTCTGCGATCACGCACTGAAGCTGGTTTGGAGCCAGGGGAGTGTCATTCTACAATTGCGATAGATGACTGCGTGAAGTACCATTACCGCTGTATGCGTTATGCTGCAGCTGATGTACCTATAGTGTGGGAGTGCGTGGCTTTGATTATCCTCATGTGCTTTGCATTTCATATGGATGACAGCGGCCCGCCTGTTCTATCTTGTTGTGCAGGTGGCGTCTCGCTTGGAAATTCGCTGGATGGTATTTTTGTTGAATGTGTTATTTATCTCGGCGGCCTGCGTCTTTGCACTAAGCAATAGTTGGAGTATTCAGACTACGACGCGGGAGCCGCAGGGGGGTGGGGGTGTTGCCACTTCCAGTTTGACCAGCGCTTCTGTACTCTCCCCGGGGGTGGCAATCCAAACGTCTACCTTGGGAACGGACATGCTGACTTACTTAAGAGGCGGCCCCACAGTGCGCATGCCTGAAAACGTTGATGTGCACTCCCCTGTTTCATTCCTTTCATCTAAGTCAGTGACACCCGGTCAACTCGTCGAGGCTATGGAGAACTGCCCATATGATGTCTGTCCCGGCTCTGGCGCAACTACCCCGACGGAAGATTTACCAGCGCTTTGGCGGCGGCTGTCAGATAACGTGCCACCGAAGGCTATTCCCGCATCAGATGTGGTAAATGTGCCGGGACAACGAGGAGCATGTTTCTGGCTTGTTTCGGATAGCGTTGAGCTCTTCTTTTACGTTGTGATTCTGCATCACAATACCGGACTTCTCTTCCAAAACTGCATTCTCGTCGACATCCTACTTCTCACCACGTGCCTCACGTTCATCCTTACAGCAGCTGTTTCCTCAGCCAACACCATCGGGTACACTCTTCCCTACCCGCAGTAGCAGTCCCAGCACGGAGCAGCAGAGCTCGACAGACAGGCTCCTAGTGACTGCATCCACCATTTCGTGATAGGACGAACACAATGTCCGTTGCCTTTTGGTTGCTGTTTGCGTGCAGGATGGTTGTGAACTTCCCGTGTTACGTCTTTTTCAATCTGGTGCGTGGACCACCCGTTTCACAGTTCCATGAAAGTTACGCTTTTCCCCTTATTAGCTTTCGAAATGCTCCTCTTCACGATGGGCTTTGCGAGATGGCGAATGATATCTTCCTTCAGGTCAGCGCCTACTGGAAGGAGTACATTGACCGCTTGACCTTCTACGTCAACGAGCATGCGAAAACGACGGAAGGTCGCGCCACGCAGCTTCTCAATGACATGCTGCCAAAGCAAGTACGTCCAGCATCTGCGATTCCAGATAACAGGGCACTCTGTATGTACCGCCTCTTTTACGTGCGGTGCTAAGTTTTTGCAAATGAATGCCACTCAACGAGGCTCTGCCGAGTGGTGGTGTAATGCCGCTGCAGGTGCTGGAAGAGTTCCAACAGGACAAGCTGCGGCTCGCATACACCCACGATCGAATGACTTTTCTTTTTGCTGATATTTGCGGGTTCACGAGTTGGGCAAAAAATGTGGACGCCTGCGAAGTAAGCGCGCTGACCCGTCGGGCACTTTTACCCCTTCATGCAGGCCTCTTCCTGATGCCTTTTATTGGACACCTTGTTCTAGACGGCCTGCTCAACAACGCTGACGGCGAGGCCTGGCAGTAGGGGATTGCCTACTCGGTGCGGCAAGGAGGGTGTGCGGGACTGCTGTGCTCCGCAGGTGGTTACAATGCTGCAAAAACTGTTTGCAAAGTTTGATCGTGACAGCACAAAGTACAAGCTCTATAAGCTGTGCACAATAGGTGACGCGTACGTAGCGGTCAGCGAGCCAGTTACTGAAGATAACGAGGTATGTACGGGGTTTAACATTTCAGCTCGTGGTGCCTGAGGCTAGTGGTCTTGACCTGGCAGATTGTGACAAGTTTGAACGCTACGATTGAATTCACCGGATTCAGACTGTTCGCTGTAGGACGTGTGAGAGTGCCTACTCTGTACAACATCCCTTCGGCAACGCTAGCGAGGGAGCTGTAGCACCATACTCTATTGCGAGCGTTCGGGTTTCATTGCGCCATTGCAGGACTATGACCCCGTGGAAGGCACCGGTTTGGTGCTGACCATGGCACAGTCCATGATTACGAACATCCTCGAAGTCCGCGAGAGGCTGAGCATCCCAAGCTTGAACATGCGCATAGGTACACCTTCATGGTTCCGGCCTTTGCTGGTGCTCGCCCTCCTAAACAAGCCAGGTGTCCATCCTTATAGCGATTATTGGTAGCCTTGTGGTTTGTGATAGGTCTACACTACGGAACTTGCGTTGGCGGGGTGATTGGCTCTGGACGGTTGCGGTGAGCAGGATATTCACGCTTCAAGCCGCTCTGAGCCGAGCGACAAGAACCCCTTCACCCTATTGCCCTTCAGTAGAATTGAATGTTACGACTGTTTTCCGCTCCCGCTGTAGGTTGTTGGCTCCTCTGTGTTTGATCATACGCAAGCTCACCATTTTATCTTGCGGAAACAGGTATGACTTGTGGGGAATGGATGTTCTCACGGGAAATATGATGGAAAGCAACGGACAGCCTGGAAAGGTCAATGTTAGTGCAGTGCTCCGTGACTTTCTTCTGAAGCACTTCCCAGGGTACGTTACCACAAGAGCTTTTGTTTCTTGCCGTGTCCCAAAGATTCCGCAATATGAGGCGCTCCTTTTATGATTGGGGGCTACATAGCGTCTACGATGGTTTCTATCGTGTAACCGGTGCCTTTGACAGTTAGCAGCAGCATCGCTTCGTGTAAGTTGCATAGGATGGGCAGCATTCCCAGGATCTGACCTTCAGCCTACTGATCCTCGAGGGCTCTCCATCAGTTCCTGGCAGTCAAACTTGTTTACTTGCAGGAAGTTCCAATTTCGCTTTAACAAGACAGTTTGCGTCATCAACAAGACGGTTGATTCCTACATCATCCACCCAGCGTAAGCACTTTCGGCAGTGCAACTTGCCCCTGTGGATGCTCCTTGTGCCATGTTTCTCATATCCCACGTGCTGCATATTCGCGGAGAGTAAGGCAGGTCATGGCATAAGTGCGCACAGGTGTGTTGCCTCTCCGTGTGTGTGTGTGTGTGTGTGTGTGTGTGGATGTACGTGGATGTACATGTGTGTCGTCGCCTTGGTGAATACGCGTGCAGAGGAGAAGTGACGGACGAACTCGCTGGAGACCAAGCAGGACCCGAGCCGCCTTTAATACCACAGCCACCGGGGATGTCTCCAGGTCCAAGCCGCGATGACTCCGCGTGCGCTTCATTCACAAAACAGCAGAAAGCTTTATGGAGGGCGGTCATATGGGTAAAATTTTTTGAGCTTTCCGCCGTCGTGCGGACGGCATTGGCATACTGCGGAGGGACACAGACATGCACCTGCTGTATCGTCATTGTGCTGTGAGTGCGTATCGCGCAGCAAGCCAGAACTCCGCGGGAAGAGATCTCGCAGAGGATCGATCATGGGAGTCCATGGTTCTGTGGGACGGCGATACAGCGTCCGCGGCAGCGCTGAGGGCAGCTTACCTGCAGAGTCCCCTCGTGGCAGTCTCCCGTGTGCCAGCAGGCCTGGATCGCGAGCCAGCAGCTGCCGCAGCTCTGCTCCGCAGGGGGAAGTACAGGACAAACTTTTGGCTAGCCAACAGCTGGACGCAGAGACACATGCAGGTCAGCTACAGTGCAGACCCGCATGTACTCGATTACGTGCCATCACATTAGGGCTATTATAACTTTCTCAGCAGTGCTTCGGGCAGTGTTGCACTTTTTCACCTGTAATTGCTAGAAGTCAAAAGTATCGGGCCCATCTTCTGCACGCTTTTGGCGAGATCAACGGCTCTTTGAATGTCAAGGGGCTTCTTAAGCCCAGGAAAAAGGACTATTCATGTGATTTTGTTCATAGGTAGTCCTGCAGCTGGTGGATGCGACCCAACCGCGCTGCAAGACTTCAATCGCTCGGGCAGCACAGCCCACACAGGCGCCGCGCCGATGCACCCAATAACGGTAAGGCCACCTCCGTCGATATAGCAGAATCACAAACATGGCTTAGGAGGCAGACTAGGCGAGCAGAAGGGTTGGATCCCCAGAGCTGCTCTGGACAACCAGATGTGAAAGCTCTTTGAGCATAGATAATTTTACACCGCAACTTCCAATGAAGCTTAACTCATTTGCGATGGGTTGTGCCTTTCAGGAGGAGAAGGCGGCGCCGACTTCAAGTCCAGATGTTAACAGCGATAGCTCTCCAGAGATATATTGAAAAGCAGAAAGCAAGCTACACAGGCCTGCCCTGCTGAACAGCCAGTTTCGAGCTGTCCGAATTGTCCAGTCTTTCGTGCCACGCTTGAATGCACCAAACCGTGCCCGCCGTCAATGTGTGATGGCTTAAATGCGCATTCCTCTTGATCGTTCAACTCAACACTCGGCACTTATACTTTATAAACAGTCTCTCTGGATTACACCTGAAATGTTCAAGTTAACTGCAATCGCAGTTCCTCAACTGCGATTCCATTTCTTTAGCAGGTCCCCTTAGGGGATCTGTCAAGCCGATCCTCAAAGTGTTACGCTGCTGCAGAAAACACCCTTGTTCGCAGGGTCTCTGCACGCGACCTTTTCTGGAGGCGCTGCAGTGCCAACACTTATGCGTCAAGTCGTTTGGTACACGCGCGGCAGTAAACGGATAATGCGCCACAGGCTTTAGCTATAGTGCCGTGCCAGCAACGCATCTAGAATTTCAGCTTCAGCGACCGACATGCAACCCGTCTCTGTCACTAGAAGGCCGAGTAATAGTTTTCTACCGCCTGCTAAGTCAACTAACACCTCTATGCGGCGCACTGCTCAGGTGCAGCAGCAAGCGCCCCTCAGACAAAGAATGTAAGTGTATGATCTTATTCAGATCATGACGCCTAGCAGGAAGGTTGCGCGTCACCAGAAAGCCCCAAGAGCATTAACCCTGTTGCGCCTGAAGGGGCCTATTATTCCTGCGTCGTACGAGCTGCCGCAGTTTTCAGCACCAACTCATCGCTGCCAGGGACACCCAGGAGCATCCAGCCGTCCTCAAAAATAAAACACGGCAACCCCGCTGCCGTAGAAGCAGCTATCAGTTGTTCATAAAGGCTACAAGAGGCCCTTCGAGGTCTTGTGTCCAGCGACTCGCTGCGAATTGTCGTGGGAGATGACCTTACATTTTCACTACCTGGTGGGAGATCCTCCTTGGAGGGGGTCATGGCCGTGCTCCTTCTGCTGCCCGAGCACCGTGCCACGGTGGACTTGCTGCAGATGGGTTCAGCACTGTCACGCGGAGGAACGCCTCTTACGTAGAGGAGGATATCAGCCTCCTTGAAGTGGCTCTCCATTTGCAGCCGAAAGGCCCTCACAGCAGCTCTTGCCTGTCGCAGCAGAACCGCCTTCGTGGGGTCTCTCAGAATTGTGCCTCCTGCAATGCGTAGATCCATGCAAAGAAGCTTAAAGGTTTGTTTGGTGATGCGCGTGCGCAATGCTTGCATAATGCTACGCGTCGAGCTAAACTTCTGGCTCCACTTTTGCTGCATGCTATCCCCCCTGTCCATTTCTTCTGCCAATGCGGAAGTCAAGACACAAATGAACTGTAAGTCGCCTGTGTGCGTTCCTAAGGGGGCTGCCTTTTGTCGGTGCTTCTGAGTCACGAAACATGGAAGTCTCTCCCGCTTCCCCTAGTGTACTAGCACGCAGACCTCCCCATCCCGTCTACCCCGCGTACCAAGTAGCAGTTTGTGCTTTACCGTAGGACTAAAGCACAATGCCCTCTCCAAGGAAACTCTCGCTGCAAAGCTCTGCTCATGCATCTGCTGCTCCTCCTGGTTGCTGCTTCGGTGCGCTTGCTGCTGCCTGCGCGGGCACACAGAAAAAGATGCCGCTCTCATAGACCCCGCCATAGGCCCCCTGCGCGGGCTTCTCTAGGGGCCTCATGAGAGCCAAGAGATCTTAGAAACAGACGTACCCCGCCAAGCAAGAGGAGGCCGCCTCGAAGGCGCCTTCGCCAATCCTCAGAAGAAGTCCAGCAGCTTCGCAGCACTGCAGCAAGGCCCCTCCAATAGTTGCTCGCTCGAGTACATCCGCCTGTAAGGCCACCGAAGAGCTTTCTTGAAAACTCCAACTTTGTTGCTGCTGCTTCAGGCTTTCCAGCAGGTGCTGATGCCCCCATGCAGACGCTGGTGCCGCCGAGGCCGCCTCGCTGAAGTCTCCCCCGTCGCCCACTGTGAGCAGCGCCAACCGTGCAGCGGGAACGCTTTGTTGTGGCTGCTCTCTCTCCCTCTTCTTCGCGTCTTCCTGGTAAAATCGCAGCGTGTGGAGATCTTTGGGGTCGGGGCCTCTAAGGGCCTCGAAGGCCCTCCTCAGCAGGGAGGCCTTGCTGCCGCACAGCCACATGGCAGGCGCTCCCGAAGACGCCAGCAGGAGGGGGGATAGATGCGAAGAAGTGGATCGTGCAGCCTCTGACGCTGCCTCTGCCTCAGCGGTTGCTTCCGCCACAGGGAGTGCCTCTAGAATAGCCGCAGCAGCACCGAAGCATCCAAACCAGCTGATGCTCCCCCTGGAAGGGGCAAATGCCATGGTGTGCTGCTGAAGCAGTCCTTGCCTGTTGTCTGCATTCCCAGAGCGCGGCGCGACACTGTCGGTGGTACTCGTACTGCTGCTGCGGGTGAGGCCCCCAACGGGGGCCTCATGCTCAGCCGCAGGATCGCGTAAGGGGATTGGCGGAAGGGCTGACACCTCGAGGTGAAGCGGGGCAGCAGATCTGCTGCCGCGGGGGGCCTCAGGAGGCCTCACAGAAACGGATGCACCCGTGGCCTTAAGCCGAGCCACTGCCGTCGACTCGTATGCTGCAGGGCCCCTCAGGAAGCCTGCATGCACCCTCAGCAGCAACTGCAACAACAAATTGGCCACCACAACGCCAGCGCCGCACGCCACTTCGGCACGGCAAGAGGAGGGCGTCCCACTCATGCAGATTTCTGCCCTCTGTCTGCAAGCGCCAAACAGTGCATGCCGTTCCCCGGGAATTCAGGAGGGCTGTGGACTCGTGCTGCGCGCTGGAGGCTCTGTAACTCACGGGGCCTTCTATCCGGTGCCTCAGGATTGCTCAGAAGAGGCGAGACGCACACGCATATTCCGTGGAGAGGCTGCGAGCGTTCTTCGGAATCTCCTTTTGGGAGAGTATTCGATGCGTTTCCAGAGACTCGGGTGTTCCCGTCCGCAGGCGCTGCAGTTGCTCTTCTCGGTAACGCAGTCCTTTCGGCGGTAGAGTCCTCCAAGCAGGCCCATAAGAGGCCCCCAGGGGGCCTCCTTAGGAGGGGGTATCTACATGCAAACGATGGCACGCAGGCTTGAAGGGGTCTTTCGGCCTGCAGTTCGCGACGGATCCTGCCCGTGGTATTGCGGCTGGCAAGCTGCAACGGTCCGCTGACATCGCAACGCCGGCTTCGGCTGTTGCACGTCCCGCTGCTAGCCGCTGCAGCGCTCAGGCGATGAGGCACCTGTCGCGGCTGTAGCGCAACAGATCCGGGGATACCAGCAAACAACAAGACCAGCCCAAGACAAACGAGGATTGTGAGGCCCCTAACGGTTTGATCCTTTCCACCTTGGGGGCCCTTGACAGCCCTAAGAGCAAGTGTAAAAGCTTCCATAGAAGTGCGCGAGGCCGCCCTTGCCTCGGCACAAGGCGGTAATTCTCCCGGCAGCCCCCCTCTCCCCTTCCTCGGTGGAGCTCGGGAACTCGTGATGAGGGAGTGCAGGGACGCCCCGAGAGATGAAGGCGGTGTCGCGGTGTCTCACTGCGATTCAATGGGGACAGCGCTGCGAAAGTTGCAATACGAATCGCATATTGGCATTGCGCATGCCACAAGGAAGGGCTCAGCAGGAGGCCCAGGGGGCCCCCAAGAAGCCACCGTTGTTCCGGTGTGTGTGGGACTGCATGTATCGCAGGCTGGACGACAGCCTGTGCTGTGGCATTTTTCCTGAGCATCCTCCCCCAACATGACCTCTTTTGCTGCTTTATTTTCATCCATAAATGTCTGTGTCGAGAGAGAGGGAGAGAGAGAACGCCGAAGAGGCTGAGGGCCCCCGGTGTCGTGCAGCCCGTCCTAAGCTGCGGCGAGCACTGCCTGTAGGAGGAGCCTCAAAACTGCTTCTCCACCTCCATACTTGCCTAAGGTGGTGCGCCTCCTCCCCTGGTATGGCCGAGTATCTCTAGCAGTGTAAGGGGCCTACCCTCTCTTCGTCAGTTGCGAAGATGCAGGGGATCCCCCCGAATTCCAGCCCGTGGAGGGCCCCCGGAGATCTCTTTGGTAAAGCAGCCATGCCCGCTGAGGAGAGCCGTGGCAGTGCTCTTTTTCAAAGCCTTTCTACGGCGAACGCAGCAAGAGCAGCAGCAGCACCACCCTCCCTCTTTGGAAACACCCCCGGGTCCTCCGCCTCCACAGGCAGCACCTCCACGAGCACGACCACCCCCTTCAACGCAGCCTCAGCTGCTCCCTGGGGGGCGACGACAAGTCTCTTTGGAGCTTCTTCTGCGGCAAATGCGGGTCGACAAGTAGCCGCGTTCGCAGGCATCGCGCCATCTGCGGTTCCCAAAGGCACTGGTGGTAGTGGACACATACTGTTTGGAAGGGGTGTCGGAGTAGCGGGAACTTCCTCAGGTCTCGTTGGAGGCGGCAGCACTAGCAGCAACAACGCGGCCTGTAAGTCTGGAGCTTCTGGCGGGGAGTCGGGCTGGAGCTTCGGACGGAGTGAGCTCCTGTCTAATGCATCTACAACTGGCGGGATGTTTGGCATCCCTCAGGGGACAAATTTCGCGAATGCTGCTGCCGGTAGCAGTGCGCTTGATGGTAGGTCTACGGAAGCGCTTTCGCCTCCCGCAGCCGTCAATTCTCTGTCCAAGGGACAGGGTGGGGTTGCTTCAAGTGCCACGCTTGTAGATGCCGCCAATACTTCGCAAGGCTTATCTGCCGCTGCTTCTTCTGTCTTCTCCAACACACCGCTACGGGCTCCCGCTTTCGGAGCAGGCGCTGATACGCGTGGGGTATCCGGCAGTACGACGGCCACCGGTATTTTGTTTGGGGGCCCTTCGAGTGGATCTGCCTCGGGGGGCCCCCTCTTTAGGGGCCCTTCGAGTGGATCTGCCTCCGGAGGCCCCCTCTTTGGAAGCTTCGCGAGTGGATCTGCCTCGGGGGGCCCCCTCTTTGGGGGCCCTCCAGCTGCTAGGCCCTTGCCTAGTGGCGGCTTGTTTGGCAGTGCAGTTGGGGAGGCCGCCGTGCAGGAGGGCACTAGACAGGCAGCACTTTCGCATCAGAATAATAAAGCCGCCAGCAACCGCGTTGGTACTGCTGCAGCTTCCGAGGGGCTCCTGGCTTCTTCCTCAAGCAGCGGCTTATTCGGAGGTGCGGCAGCGCGGGGGCCCTTTTCTGCAGCTCGCTCGAAAGGCAATTCTTTGCCTTCTGAAGTCTCCAATGGGTGCCCCCCAGCCACACGTAGCGGGGGCCCTTTCGAAGGCACTGCTGCTCGAGAGGCTTCCAGCTTTGAGGCGGGCAGTAGTCTGTTTGGGGTCGCAGCTGCACGACGCAGCAATGCCGTGAACGGGCATTCTGGGGGCCCCCCTGAAAGATCGGCCTTGGGGGCCGCTCTTACCAGCAAGGGGCCCCCTCCTGGACACTCCGTTGGCGGATCGAGCCTCTTTCTCGGCAGCGTGTCTGCTGCGGCTGGTACTGGCGGCTTGGCAGCAACAAAAGCGACTGCCGGCAGCAGCGGCAGCAGTGGGGGCCCCTCCTCGGGGCCCTCGGCCGCGCACGAGGGGCCCTCGTTTGCGCTAACTGGCAGCAGTGCCTTCCAGAACGCAGGAACGCCAAGCGAGGAAGCAAGCAGCGGCAGTGCTAATGGTGGCAGCGTGGTGGCTGTGCATGGGAGAAGTCGCCTCTGTGCAGCGGAGGGCCGCGCGGTTCCTCCGCCTTTGCCGCAGCCTCAAGGCTCCCACGCAAATCCAATGCTGCAGGCGGATCTTGAGGATGGGGCCTTAATTCTGCGCGTCCAGGTAGTACAGCAGCTGCAGCAGTTTCTACTAGACGGCTCGCAAGCGTCCTCACCCACCGGAGGAGGTGACGGCTCCCCGGGAGGTGCCTTTGTAGGCCAGCTTTACGGCTGCTGCAGCCACGAGGAAATGCTGGATAAGCAACAGGTTTCAACGGCATCAGACTTCGAACGCCTAGACGCAACGGTCCCTGGAGATCCAGAAGCACGCATTGTAAGCCGCATGCATATATACATATACATACAGGATTCGACCCCTTCCTCCCTTCCCCCTCATAAATCGCTTTTTCCCTTCCCCTGCAGGATCGCTGAGCTGTTTAAGGCCTACTTTACTCTCCAAGGGTATATCCAGCTTCTCAACTACTAGTGCTTCCTGCTCATCCGCTGCGCGGCGGCGCCTTTTCTGGCTTTGAAGTCTCTCTGTCTCTGTCTCTCTCGCTCTCTCTGCGCGCGCAAGCTGTGGAGGCCAACAGGGGTCGTTATCTATCACCATCAACTTCGAGATTCTTGACGCTGTCTCGCCACCTCTCCTCTTTTCCTGTGCGGCTCAGGTCAACGTACACCTCGCCTTCTCATCCTTCCGCCGCAGTGATGCGGGCAAACCATTCAAGCAGTCAGACACTCGCCCTGCAGTTTGGTGCCGGCGAGCGGTGCATGCACTCCTAACATACTTTGCTGATGCCGATTTGACCAATGGATGCATGCAGCAGCAGCAGCAGCAGCAGCAGTGTCTGCCCAGGAAGGAATACCTTTATCCGCGGCCCAGGCCGTACGCGTATATTGACGTCTACAACTTTCTGAGAGACAGGCTGAGGGCTTGCTGGCAAGAGCTCACCGTGCAGCATGTGTCACCCCATAGAGCCTCCATAGAGACCCTTGAGATTTCCTTCCGCTTCCTTGTTCTCTCTGAGGAGCTTTTGGCGGGAACTCCTGGCTTCGATGCAGTCTCGAACCACGGGCTCATGCAGACATGCCTTGACAAGCTGATGCAGGGATACGAGGCGACTCGCGCATTTCGCAGCAAACGCGATGCTGCCTCCGCTGCTGCCACTGCTGCTGCTGCTGCCGGACCAGCCGCAGCAGGGCTTAGCGCGACGGACCTCATGGATTTGCTAGTTTACAGCAGCCCGTACGAAGGGGAGTTCTGGGGGTTTCGTCTGCTGATGCTCTTGGCTCAGGAAGCCAGCGACACTGCTGTAGTATCGCTGCTGCAGCGGCTGCCGCAGCAGCTGCAGCAAGACCCCTCCGTGCGGTTCGCACTCTCCGCGTACAAGGCCTTCAAGGCTTTGGATCTCCGGAGATATGTCAGATTGATGCGGGGGGGGCCGTATCTGTTGTGTGTGCTGTTGCACAAGTTTCTTCCATTTGCGAGGGCCCGCCTGCTCGCCGCTCTCGTCTTCAACAGACTGGCCGGAGGCTCTAGAAATCCCATCAGCCCCCAGAGACTTGCTGTCTTGATGGGATTTGACGGAGAAGATGGTAATTGCCCGTTTAGCGTCAATCCCCATGCTTCGCCCTGCCCTCACGGAGTGTATCGGCTCACCTCCAGCGACTCTGCTCGTGCGACTGCCGGCGAGGGCTTTACGCCTCTCGCGTGCTCGTACTGCCCCCCGTCCCATGCGCACTTCTTCCCTGCACTCGTCACGCTGCGGTCTTGTGTCACCTTTTCTTGCACGTGCGCTGTGTGGCTGTGCCTCAGAAGATCTCTTCCTGCTGTTTCTGAAAGCTTACGGCATCGGCACGTCAGTGACGCCTCGAGGCCTGCCAGTCTGTCTTTTAGAGCAGACGGACAAGTCGCTGCTGCAAGATCTCTCTTCCTACAAGAAGGCGAAGGGCCCGAGAGCACCTTCTGCGTTTCTCGCCCCCCCCTCATGCTCCTCGAGAAAGCAGCTCCTGGATCCGGATTACCCCCCCGAGCCGCCGTTTGCTGCTGCTCCCCCGCCGCAACAGCAACTCAGGCCTTCCGCCGCAGCCCTCAGCAAGGCGTTCTACCTCAAGCAGCAGCAGCAACACGCACCGGAAGAGCCGCAGCGCCAGCATGGGCTGCAGGGGCAGCAACAGCAAGACGAACTCAGGAAGCTGAAGCGGCTGCAGCAGCTGCGGCTCCGCCAACAGGCGCACAATAAGTCTCTAGAGCGGCCGCAAGAGGGAAAGCAGGAGTCGCAGCACGAAGCAGAACAGCAGCTGCCCCAAGAGCACTCCACAAAGCCGCCACTTTTCCGTTTCGCAGCAACCTCCGCAGCGGACGAAAGAGTAGCTGCACAGCATGCCGCTTCCGCAGCCTCAGGGTCCTCTGTCTCCACCCCAGGTGTTCAGGAGGGCTATGGGAAATCTGGCGAGGCGCAACAGCTGCGACATCCGCAGCACCAGCAAACTTTGGAGGACTCTCAAGGGCAGCAACAAGAGAAGCCAAACGGGGCACTATTCCAAGTGCAGGAGCAATTCGAGCAGCAACAGGAACAGCTACAGCAGCAACGGCAGCAAGAGCAAGAGCAGCATCAGCAGCAAGAGCAGCAACAGCAACGGCAGCAACCACAGCAACTGCAAGAGCAACAGCAACAAGATATCCAAGGGGCAGAGCGGTCTCAGGGGGGGGTGCAGGCGTCTTCGTCTGTTCGTATAGGTTCAGCAGAGCGCGTAGAGTGGCTGCCTTCCTCTGTGGACGTTACTATGGCAACGAACGCAGAGACTCGTCAAGCACTTGTAGCTGGACAGGTCCCTTCAAGGGGGCCATCAGATACGCAGGCAAGCGGAGTGGCACAGGATGCAGCTGCAGCTGCAACATCAGCAGCAGCAGCTGTCGTGACTGCTGCAGGGGCTTCTCCCCAGAGCCCTCTTGTATGCGTGCCGACGGGAGTGCCGCCCATCTTTGGAGGAGCGGCGGGAAACTCATCAGTAATCACGCCGATCTCCTCGACTGCTTCTGCGACGGAAGCACGTGTCTTCCCTGCGTCGGATCTGCTCGGGGGAGTTGAGGGAGGCCGCAAACTGCGGGTGCTTCCCACCTCTCCAAACCAAACGGCACTTCCACACAGCCCCCAGACGGCGATGCCTTCACCTCCGGAGTCGACGCCAGCACGCTCCCCGCCAATGGCCAAACTGACGTCTGAGGTATCCGAGGCTTCACCGCAAGACAGCGCTGCCGCTGCGGGGGATCTGGAGGCTCTTCCTGAGGGCATCATTGGCATCCGGAGGTGGAGGCGGCGACGGGCGAGCAGAGGTAAGCGGGTCTAGACTTCTTAAGCTTCGAGGAGAGCATGTCGGTGTTCCCTCCACTTGAGGGTGCTGCTCCGCCCCGAAAAGCTGTGAATCCCTGCCTGCCTGTGCGCTGATGCGCCTTGTTCTCTGTGCGTTTGGCCGCTGCAGCAGCGTCGAATGGAGTATCCTGTGAGGCGCTTCCCGCTAAAGAGACCTTGAAAGCGGAACTGTCCAAAGAAGACGACTCATGGAAGGAGAAGGAGGGCCCTCACGAGGAAGAACACTCTCCGGCCAGGACGCGCGAGCTGAAGCAGCTAGAAAGACAGCAGCAGGAGCACCAAGAGCAGGAGCAGCAGATGCAGATGCAGCGGAAGAATCAGCTGCAGCGGTTGCAGCAGCCCTCACGGCAGCAACAGCCGGCTCAGCTCCAGCCGCGTCGGCAACTGTCGCCTCAGTCTCAGGCCGCAGATGACTTGCCCGAGAGCTTCCTGAGGAGATCCTCATCAATCAACACGCGGGAAGCTCCTGAGGAGCAGACAACCCCAACAGCAGCAGCAAGAGCCGCAGCCTCACTTTCTCTGGCCAAGAACTTTCTGGTTGAGGGAGAAATCGAGCGCGCTCTTCATGCTCTTAGGTCTCCCGAGGAAGACTTTTTGAGACTGCTGCAGCACCAAACAGAGTGGCCGCGGCAGCCGCTTCCAGAAATGCTTGCGGCTGCCATTGCTGCAGCTGCGTCTGTCCTACCGCGAGATACCCTGGATGCCATTCTGGCTTGCGAACAACAGCAAGACGAGGATCAGCATGAAATGCAGCAGCAGCTGCCGCTGCAGTACGACTCGCCGCCTCGCCTCTTCTTCAAGGTCGTCTTTCTGAGCCGCCGCGCCGCTGCTACAGAGGCCCTGTTGCTGCGTGTGATTGCTACGGCTGCACACGGGGTTGCCGTGGGGAGCAGCAGCAGCAGCAGCAACACTGCAGCTCCCGTGCTTCTGCGGGGGTGTCTTACTGCTGCAGAGACACCAGCGCTCCCTCTGGCAGGTCACTTGCTGCTCTGGCCGCAACAAGCTCTACCCCTTCCGAGGGCTGCCTTGCCAGTGCCTCTGTTCTGCGCATTGCATGCAGTGGGCGGCTTGGCTGCGCCCAGTGCCGCAGAAAAAAGTCAAGGGGAGGTCGCGTATGCGGTGGCAGTGGAGGAGGCATTGAGTGGAGCAGCCATGGTGCTATCGCCCCTCCCTTTCCTGGTGTCGCTTCCTTTTGCAGACGCAGAAACACCTGTGGCAGAGACAGGACTGCATGCACCAGCCGCATCACATAGCTCCCTCTGTGCCGTGTGCGGCGGCAGTCGCCCCGACACCGTACAGCTGCCATGCAGGTTCTCTGATCCACACACAAACCGCGAAGGCGCAGCCGCAGCACAGCAGCAGTGGACTGCAGCAGCAGCGGAGATCGCACATGCTCTTAAGATGCTGCAGCAACAGCAGGGGCAAACCGACACTGCTGTGGTGTCTGTAGTCTTTGCACTGTCGCTGCCTCCGCAGTTCTTTTCTAGGCATGCAGACCAAGCTGCAACAGATAGCTCCTGTCATGGAAAAGGTTCCTTCTTACAGTATTCGCAGCACCAGCAGCTAGCTCGCCCCGTAGATGACGAAGTTCACACTGCCTGCGCAGCTGTCCGCACGCAGCTCTTCCGCGCCGTTTCCTCGAAGTATCCAGAGTATGCAGCTTCAGCCTTAACACCAGCAGTAGCTGTATCATAAGCAGCACCAGTAGCAGTATGAGCCACCGAGTGTTGGACCTGTTTAGCAAGCTTGCGTATATGTATATATATATACTGCATGGCATGACCCCATGCTGTGCTGCTGTGGTTGGGGTGTCTACAGGTTTAATCTCGCAGAAGCCGACGTGCAAGTGCGGTGCATTGCAGTTGTCGGGTCGGGTGGGGTTCGCCGCAAATCCAATGACGGCTGCAGCAACAGCACCAGTAGCTGCTACTGCATGCAAGACGTCCTCCCTTTTGCCCGAGGCTTGCTACAGTGCCTCTCCCTTGATCCGTGGGAAGCGCTGCGGCGAGGCCCCCTTATGGAATCGCTGGTGCGACAACGCCCCATGCAGCTGCAGCGACAGCAGCTGCTGCTGTCTACATGGATTCGCACATGGAATCAGGCTCTGAATGCTGCCACTCGCGCGGCAGCAGCTCGTGCTCGGGAGTCCTTTAAGGGTCTTCTTGTAGCAGAATTGCAGCAAGAAGGCGATGTGCTGCTTGCGGAAGCTCCGGAGCAGCTTTTCGATGGGCCTGCCGCTTTACAGGTGGCACAGGTAGCCGCTGATGCAGCATTGTGTATGGAAGCCTTCCAGGCAGCAGCGGCAGCAGCCGCGGGATTTATCAATCGCTGCAGTAGCCGCTTGTGGCAGCTGCCGCCAGCTGAATGGTTACTGGCCCTCGAGATGCGGCTGCTACACGGAACCCAGCAGTTGCAACAGCACGCGCTTTCTCTTGCTGATGCAGAATTTGCAGGCTGCTTTCCCTCAGTAGACTGTGATATTGTTTATGAACTCGCCAGGCCGCTACTCCAGAGACATCATGAGAACATTCAGCAGCAGCGACAAATCCTGCCTTTCCTCCGCCGGGTGTACAGTAAGGCGGCGGCGTTGTCGCAGCTTGTCGACCTGGCCACTGTTGCTGACGCGTGCCGTTCTGCAGAGCAGCATCCGACGCAAATGCAAGATAAGTACCACTCCCTACAGACTGTATATGCTGCGGCACTGGACACCGCACGGCGCAATGCAGCAACAGTCATAGCAGCAGTTGGAAGCGAGCCCATGGTCTTCCCCTTCTCTGTGTGGCACCGCTTCGCCGGACCGGCATTTCTTCCGTGGTCTCAGCTGTCGATGCCTCCTTCACTTGCAGCTTTGGAAGAAACTTTGCGAAAATACAACGACAGCGTGCAGCGCCAGAAAAAGAACCGCCCTGAACGTGAAGACGAAGAAAATGATGAAGAGGCCTCGGTGGTTGACTGCAAGGAGCAGCAACAGCACTGCGTCAAACGGCAGTGCCCGCAGCCCTCAGATGAAGAACCGCGGCAACTGCGGCGGCGACTGTGCTGCAGAAACCTTACGCTTTTAGACGAATGCATGCGTTTCGCTGCAGAAGAAGCGCAAAGCACAAAAGCCCTGTTGGATCGGCTGAGACTTTAAAAATTTTGGTTTGGGAGGCCGTTTTTGCTCTTCCCTCTTCATTGCCAACTTTGTTTATTATCGAAACTTCTGGTGTGTTTTAAGTCCTGAGTGAAGCCAGAGGTGAGCAGTGCACGTGTCCGCTGCGCCTATCTGGCATTAGAAAGGCCGTTTTTGTTATAACTGTACACTTCAAAGCGCTTGTGCTATGTTCCTATAACCTTGACCAAGGGGTCTTTGCATAAGCTGCTGCCAGTAGCTAAATTGCCGTCATACTGTTCGGCTGTTGCCTTAAGCTTCAGTCTGTAATGTACTGTATTTTACTGAAGGAGCAATGTACAGCCATTAGCTCCGGGAGAAAGTCATCAGCCTATCCCCTTGAGTCCAACGTCCACGCAGCTCAGACGCAGCATCTAGCAGCAAGAGAGCCGAACAGCCATTGAGAGCAGCAGATGACAAGAGAAAAAGGTGTACGGCAAGTAGATGAGCACCTGAAAGAGAACCTTAGGGGTACTTTGTCTTTTTGAATGAGGCTGAGGTCGTCGCCAGTAGGCAGTCTACTCGAATTATTAAATGAACTCAGATGCCGATAATACATTAAATGCCTCCTAAAGCCCTACGAAATCAAAGCTAGCACATATTCTTTGAGCCTGTAAGAGGACAAATGTGGCCACAGAAATACGTCCTAAGGCTGACGCTTCAATAGTACCATTGCCATTCCATGGAGACATGTATAACTGAGGATGGGCTAAATTCTAAAGGAACGGACCGAGAATGGTCAGACAAAGCAATGCGATAGGTATGGCCATGTTCGGTAATAAGGAAGATCGGGACACTTAACCTCCCCAAACTCGGCTTTTCGTTTAAAAGGGTCAGTGTCAGTAGTGGCCACTGTGAATGGTGACGGAGCTTTCACGGCTTACTTGTAGAATGTCACTGTGGTCGTTTCCTGCACTGCCTAGGGCTAGTACCGAGCTTCTTTAGTGGGTGGTAGCGTAATGCGGTTGCTATGACTGTAGAGCGGATTCAGTGGGGATTCGCGAGCTGGCCTTCAAACCTACCAAATTGCATCATGGGAAGCCATGGATGTTGCCAGTTTTGAAGACTGTTTGGTTGTCTTATTAATGGCAGCTTTGCATGGACTTGTCGGAGGGCTGCAGATTTAGTTTAGTGTAAAGGAACCTCGTCACAAAACAGCACAACCTCCTTTAGAGCCCCCGCGTTGCATCTTGTTAACAGGCTTTGCAGATTTTGATTATCTTGCCAGTTAGCACCGGTATGCGGGCAAATTAGATTGCTGATCGAGTCTTGTATATATGCAGCTAGGCGTTCAGTGATAGCTAGGCTGCCGCCTTTCCCGGCCCCACAGGCGCTTGACAGAAGTTGAGTTCCTCCCTCGTGGCGCTTACTAGATGCCCACAGGCCCGAAATTTCCTGTAGGAGTAGCTTTAGACGAAGTCCTCATGACGATGCTGTACTTGTCGATTGCTTAAACAAAACACGAAGTATCCATTTTCTTCTGCCTTATACATGTGAAGGCTCGCTGCCTTTATTGTTATCCTGCTGTGTGCATGTTCATACGCATTGCAACCCCCAACTGTGAATGCTCGGACATCTTAGAGAGTGTAGTAAGTCCTACCCTAGCTTGCCATATCTACTCAGGCTGGAGCCTTGAGTGAAGCGGGCGGAGGAAGGGGAAAGCGTGTTTGAAAGTCGCTTCCAGGTATGTATGGATAAAATCTGCATGTAAGCGTCACCCAACGGATGCCGTAGATGGAACGTTCAACACATAAATGTATTATATGTGGAAATCCTTTCGCATTTTGTAATGGTGTCAGTTGGGTTCTAGTGAACACGACACAGAACGTCTGCACTAAGCATAGGGATGTGGAGCTTGGTCAATAGGGGGAGGGATTTTCATGCATTAGAATGCCATGTGCGATTTCCGCGGAATTGCTCTTTCACTCGTAAGGCTCAAGGTGGAGGGCTCACTGGGGTCCGTAACAAGAATGCAGTGCACTACAGTCTTATCCATAGCTCTATGGATCAGCCCTGTGTTTTCCTGCAAGTATTTGTCTTCCCGTACTTCGTATTCATTTGCTCTATCCAGAGAAGCGCAGTTCTTACCTTTGCCTTTTCGCCTGCTTCTTGTGAGAATGGTGAGTTGGTGAAAAACGGGACTGCTCCGACAACGCGGGTATAAGTACTCTTTTTTACCAGGCCGCTCACAAAGAGGCGTGTTTTTTGAATATAGGACGGTAGTGTAGCACCTCGGACCGCTACCGGTGCAAACATGTATGGATTTACTGAGATAAAAGGCTTTGCCGACATGTTTAACTTGCCTAGAGTTTCTTCCTTGCAAGGAAAGACTTACGTTCGCAGTATAAGGGACACCGCTTTGTGTGTTTGTGAAGGAGTGGCGCATGACTCTGTGCTCAGTTCTGAAGATGCAGCTAGCCACAACGACTGCAGCTTCTCCCCCTAGAGGCCTGTCCCACTTATGTGAAGTCAGAGTAGGATAGGGATGTTTTCGGAATATATACTAGGTCTCCCGCATCTAGCAAATGACATTTATAGCCAGGTGTCAAGTCGCCTTTAGAAACACTCCGTGTGGGTGCCACACTTTTGTGAGAAGAGGCAGCTCTAGTCAACAAGGCATGGAGTACACTAACACCACATAGACACATCTATCCATATGCACCTTTTATTAAATTCAAGCTAGTACCTCCTTAGGATCCGAAGGCCATTTTATTCAGCTACTCACGAAAAGGTTGTGCGTCTGGTGTCCCAGCTCGATCCACTCTGCCTTAAGCCATTGTCATGCACCTAAGAATTCTTCAGTGCCTGCATATATGTGGTGCTAGTTGTTTATACTAGGCACCCATTGCTACGAATTGTGTATTTGCAGAGGAGCAAAACAGCTCTTGTAATCAAGTGCACGCAAGCTTTATTTGGCTTCCTTCTCGTATTGGATTGCATTTAGGGCTTTTATGGCGCCTTTCCCATCCGGGCACCCCGGAAGTAGATAATTTGACTCAAACTTATTGCATATAGTGCGAAATCATGCATCCATTAAGTGTGTGCGAATAGGAATGAAATCTGGGGCGTGGACACCGCCTGTTCCGTAGATCTTTTGTGGCTGCATGCGTGTTCGCCAGCTGTGTGGGGCTGTTGAATTGTGGCACACGAATGCGCACAAACATTGCACTTTTGTACGTTGTACTAGAATGAGGTGTCTATTAGGAACCTTGACGAATCTAGTGTCACCCAAGAAGTTGATGTGCACAACTGAGCACGGGTCCCCTTAAAGCGCAACAGCTGGATCCAGCCACTGCATCCCTTGCAGATCAAATCAATTTGAATGAATCCGTAATGCCTAAGGGATTTTCGAAAGAAGGCTTGGGGCTCAGCGGCTGTGATTGTTCACAGCGGTTTTCCCTCGCTGGTTTGGCACAGTGCCGCGGAATGAGCAAGCGGATGAAGTTCGAAGAAAGCACCCAAGGTTTACCGGCACCAAAGAGGGGGTTTGAGCCTGTAATCATCAAAGACAGTAGCGCTCCCAGCAGAACCTCAAAAGTTTCCTAGCAGGACGCGCCCCCTGTGTCCCCTCAACTTCTTTCAGTCTCTGCGGATAGCGAACGGCAGGAGGCTGAAAGGTCTGCCGACTGCTTTCGCATGGTAGCATCTAAAGGGCCATGATGGCGGAAAATATGGTTCATCTGGATGTGCAGAAGGCCGGCTGCCAATCAATTCTGTCTAGCAATGGCGACCAGCTAGCCGTAATCGTTAGCGACTCAGGAGGCGAGGACAGTTCCGAGTTCTGTTCGGATAGCTCCTCCCCTTCCAAGAACATTCAGTCAAGCAAGCCTGTAGTTTCTGGCCCAATGGATCACTGCGGTCTTCCTGCCGGGAGCACGTGTTCTGTAGCACGTGGATGTGGGACTCTTCGAATTTCCACTTCCAATCTAGACAAAGAAGCATCCGTATCCCGCTGTCCAAGATCAGTATTCAAAGTCGAATCCTTCTACCAAGCGCCAGACACCTTTTATGCCTCCAATTCAGTGACCTCAAATTGCAGCGTAGGGGCCTTCCTAAAGCGACAAGCGCTCCTGTCTGCCATTGGCAGCCTAGACATGGGCCCACCTGGCAACGACCTAGGATTCAAGCCTCACACATCACCCATCCTCCACTATACCGGTGCGTGCCTCAAGGTGTAGGTGCCAGTGGATGCTGTCCCTCAGACTCGTGCCTTGGAATTGCACGGTACTTACGAAGGCTCTTCGCAACGGCCGCTGGTGCTGTTGTTGCTCAGGCAATTTGCTTCTATTACAGAACACAGCTGCAGCCTGTGAAAAACCTTCTATTGTGTGCTATTGCGGGTGTGCCTCAGCCCTCTTGCTTTCCTTCGTGATGATAGTTACCCTATGGGGTTGCATGGTAAGGCCAGCACTCACTGTCCCCCGCGTGCACCTTAGTCTCGAGGATAGCTTTGCTTTTTCGGTGTCTTTCTGTATCCTAATCACATATTCGTGATCTTTCTGTATTCTTGTGCTTATGCACCCGCACCGCTGCGGCTTGCAAGGCCCATGGCGGAGGATAGAGGTACGTATGTTCTGGGTTGTTGCGTATATTTTGTTCCCTCCAGGATATTGTCGTCGAGTTGGTGTCGGAAAGCAGCTCGATAGAGCTTGTCTACTCTTATGTAATCGCGCTGGCAATCGGTATTGTGTTGACGATCCTGCTGAAATTAATGGAAAAGCATGGCTTCACGTTTCTCGTTTTTCCGAGTAAGTGGAATAGGCGTCTGTGTGTTGCGCGCTTCCTTTTTTCGCCTCCTTCCCTGTCAGTAAGGCACCTGGAGACTGCTGAAGTGTTCGTAGCTGTTGAGCATTTCCTGTTTGTGGCCGCTGGCTTTGCTGGGAGTTGTCATTTGGCACTCGCTGCTCAGCCTTGGCTCCTAGTTTATCATTTGCATGGTTGTGGTGTGCGGCTGAGGCTTGAGCCTCGGGTACTGATTTTGCGGATATACGTTGCCAGGGTGTGTTTTGCAGCAATGTTCGTGTCGCTTATGACAATTGTCGCTGCGTGGGGCATTATTGTAAGTCTTCGGCGTTGCTATTCTTTGGCCCCTTCCACTTAAGGGTAGTTTTTGATGTGCGCTTGCCTTCAGATGTGTTCAGACGGCTGTTGCATCACCTGTGTATTTGTGCACTCAGGACGAGCTCATAGATATCCTTGCCTGTGGGGATCTGTATATTGCTGGACTAGTGTATTTCGTATGCTTTCTCCTGGCAGCGCTTCTCGTTTTCATCCATGCGTGCTTCTGTGATAAGAGCTTTAGCGCGGAACTTCGTAGGCTCGTTTGCTACTAAAAGATATGTGACTGAGCCAGTATCCAGGTTATATGTACGCGGCTGGGCTCATCCTAGCGGATTGAAAACGTACTTTAGATGTTGTTGTTTCCTTCGTTTTACAGATTTTAAGCACGCACAGCATTCTTGTGTGGTTTTGGTTAGGCAACGAGATCGAACTCAACTTGTGCCAATTCGTATTCGCTGCCGGGTTGCCCATCATGTTCTGAAAGAGCACATCCCCTGTGCCAGCATGCCAATGACACGGCTTTCGTTTCGCACGTTCTGCTTCAAGGATGCAGACAATGCCTGTGTAAGCATTTCGCGTGTTAAGGCCTGACTGCCTGCTCTCAAATTTTTGATTTATGGTGTGACATTTATCTAGCAACCAAGAGCTCAATATTTTTCTAGGCCTACCCCTGCCTTCAAAATGCGCATCTCTGCTTCGCTGCAGCTGATGCCTTTTGTCGCATTGTAGTCCGAAGGCATTACATGAAGTTGCTCAAAAATGGGAGAACAAAAGCCTTCCAGAGACTTGCTGCTGTTGGCATGCGTCTTGTAACGTTAAGAGCTTCATAGGACCTTGGGTCATAAAGTAGTGCGTGTGTACAAACGACCCTACCATGCATAAGAGACTGATGACAGTAACGAAAGACAACAGGAAGGTTAAGTAGGATTGCCTGTGTGTTGTTTTCATAAAGTGAAATACGCAGCTGATGCCCACCGCCCCGGCCACAAATGCAGTAAAGAAAAAGCAAATTGAATCCGCTAAGTCAAGTCTACCCAGTGTAGCATACTGCAGAGTATTAGCCGAGGAAGTGAAGAAGATCATAAAATTGGCGGTGCTGACAGCGGCCAGTGGGGACAAGCCGATCTCAAGCAATAAGGGCCCCTTCACGAGCCCCCCACCAATGCCAATGGCCCCAGCAAGAACTCCTGCCATCATAGAAAGTAGAGGGTACACGAAAGCAGTAACAGGTGTCAACCAACCCAGGCCCCCAGAAGCGACATCCATGCTCTTCTCGCCTGCAGCTTCCAGCTGTTTCCGCATCTTTATGAGCCAACGCGCAAAAAGAAATGTCCCCAGGACGTGAATCGAAAGTAGCAGGTAGATACAGCCCTGCTGCCACTGGGATCCACATAAGACGGCCACAGGTCCTCCCGCCAGTATAAGTAGAACAACGTTTACAACCGAGTCAAAGACCAAATATATACAACTCACTTGACACGTCCGGCAATATCCCACCACATCTGCTGCAACACGAGACGTAGGTGTCACCGCGACAGCATCCTGAATATCCAAAAGGCTATCAGATATAGGGAAGTAAGTTGTGTCCTCGGTTTCTGTACGTTTGAGTGAGCGCTCCAACGAAGCCCCGCCCTCTGTGTGACGAGAATCCTCTTCCATCGGAGGAAGCAATCGTTCTAGTTCAGATCTATTTTCCCCTTGGACCACAGGTGCAAGACTGCCTAACTCGTTGTCCACCTGCTCTTTGTACCGCCGCTGTTCAAGCTCCTTTAGAATTCGTGTTTCCTCCGCCCTCTGGGCGAGACCCTTTCTAAATGTCTTGTAGCTAGTGAACGAGAGTGTGACAACGAGACAGACAAGGATCTGCAGATCAGTCATTACTATATTCAAGAGAACTCCGATGATGGCGCCTAAGAGGGTAAACGGTTCCATCAGTGCAGCGAGTTCGTAGGCAATCATTGGTGTGTTTGACTTGGGATTGCGGCGGCGTATATTTATGAGCACCGACACCAAGCATCCCCCAAATATAGTTACCTTGGACAGAGGCACCGCCTTGTGAACATCCTTGAGGGAAACAATGTATCCAGGGATGTACAAGGCTCCACCGCCAGTGCCTGCCCCTGATGCCATTGTGGCTGCCACAAAAATGACAGCTACAAGCGCGATCCGGACAGGCAGGTCCATCTTGCCTTTTTTCGGTATCCTAAAATCTCCACCCTGGACACTGCAGGACTCGTAGAAAAGCCAGTGTGCTGGCGGGCCGCTTCAGCGAAACGGCTCGCCGAAAGAGCCGACTCTCGTACAAGCATATAGGATTACAAATATATAACATATTAGGCCTGAGGGCACTTAAATTCAATGTAGATAAGCCCCATCACTTTTCGCATAGTGGGTCGGGAAAATTGTTTGACAACCTCGAGCCTTTGGCTTCAAAGCTGGAATAGGTTTCGAATATATATAAATTACTTTTCCCAGACAAACAGAATAGCTTTTACATACAGAACCTACGGCCTCGAAGACTTTGGAATTCTTCAGGAGCCACAAGGCCTCAGTCCTGAGCCGATTGCCGCGGTTGAGGTGCCCAGGGGTCAACAAAACCGTGGAACCTCTCTCCGGCTTGCTTCAAATTAATCACTTTGTTTCACGCTAATTCCCCAAAACACCCTCCTCCAGCCCTAATCTATTTAGACAAGCAGCACAATAGTATCAGGCTACCGCCACCAGCTGCTTGACGCATGCGATGCCCCAGCAAGAAAGCCGGTCACTCCGTTTATTTGCTCCAAAATCCACATGCATCGTGCTGTGGAAAACATATGGGTACACAAGCTTTCTGGCTGTTTGCAAGCCATGCTGATAACCTTTTATGTGAGTTCACATCTTGTGGCATATCCTCTAGCTGCAACCACAACTGTCCTCTCAAACTTTAAATACACTCGGTGCCTCAACGGCTTGCATATCCACAGTCTGTTTCACATAGACTGGAGTCTCCAACGATTGGAAGGGGTTGTGCTTCCAGCCGACTTTTGCTGGAGATGGCTGACGTAACCCTTCAAAGATCTCATGAAGACACGCTCAACTTCAGACTCAATGCAGAGTTATTCATAAGTTATTGACTGCTATTATTCGGAAGTTATTGACTGCTCTTACAAAAACCCCCATTCTCCCTTGCCCGCTACCTTAAAGCGTTGTCATGAGGAGTGAGAATCAGCTATGTGGGCGTTACTGCACCCTCTCGGCACCCGCAACATGCAAAGTTAGCTGCATAAAAAGCATAAAAGCGCAAACGCATCTAACACTGCGTCTTCTTCTCTCGAAACAAATAGTACTTAGGGTGAAAAACGAAATGCAAAGGACCGAAAAAATTCGTAGGTCGCGCTCTAACTCCTAGTTCGATTTAACTAATGTAAAGGAAAGTAATCAAATATAGCTTATCCGCGCTGCACCTTCCCCCTATTTCCAGCACACATTGTCGTGTTCTAATATATACAGATCGAGAACGATTCTCGCAGGACGAAGGAAGAGTTCTTGTTCTACTACCACTTCCCCAGAAAGGCAGAAAGGCTCTACGTGCAAAAGGGAACCACAAAATGTGCAGCAAAATTTGCAGCAAAGTTAAAGGGAATAAAGACACATCCACTGGCCAACAGTTGACGAGGAAACAAAGGAGCATTACTACATCACCGCAATGGATCATTGAAGCTGGAGCGCTTAGATGTTTAGCCAACTGACATAAGAAAACAGAAGGCATGTAAAAGGTGTAAAGAGTAAATAGAAACAGGGGTCAGAAGTAGTTCTTCGCCTCAGAGTAAACTGTGCATGATAACCCACCCGGTCCAGCTTAGTGGATTTTCAAATACCCAAAACGATACCAAACAGGATGTAGACAGCATGCTTGTGAGTGGCTGCGCGAATCTGAGTGTAGAGGAGAACTATTCAATGACAACTGGAAGGCTTTCGAGCAATAGAAATATCCATAGTTGGAGGAAGCTATATCAGTTAGGGAACGCATTGGGAAAGGACATTCACTATGTAACGAGATGAGTACTGTTTATGGCGACTAACGTTGTGGATTTAACAGAGGAACGAATTTCCCGGCACGCAACGAGGCCCGCAGATCACTCAAACCCACTACGGTTGCAATTTCCCAGCCGATGGCACTGTAAGCATCCATCAAGCGTGTTCTCGGTCTTCATTGGGCCTCAAGCTTGAACAGTTTTACGGCTTCCTGTGAGTTTATTCTTTCTCGCCAGCCACTTGCGTGCGCAGCCAAGTCTGCGCAAAACTCGGAGCGGTGAAACTTTTTCAGGTGTCACTACTGATAGTTTTTAGTAGCTCGAGCATTTAAAGAATAAATTGAACCGTGCAAGTGCGCTGATTTGTGAAAGAATCGAGAATTTCCTCAGCTTTCTGGTCGCAAACACCTTCGTCTTGTCACTTTTCGTGCACCTCATAGAGCATGCCTATGTGACAGAACAATATCTTCCAACTTGAAAGGCATTGCTGACTGCCTTCAATCATGTCTAAAAGCGTATCTTTCCAGCTTCGCGCATTCGTTCAAATACACCAGCAGGCTGTCCTCTGAATCCCTCCGTAGGTGAGTGTAGCTGAATATCTCAGACGACTGGGCTCAGGCCCGTATCGGAGAGGAACTCTTCACCGTGGATCAGAGGTGTTGAAGAATATTGAAAAGACCTCTGCACTGTTGTATTATAAACGCACTCAGCGAAAAGAACTTTCAACCCAGCAATTGAATTCGTGCGCGTATAGATCCACGAACAGCGCAACAGAGTGCCATTGCTGCTCTTGTTTGTCCTTCTGTCTCAGGGTGGTTCGTAGCGGTTTTATTGTGGTCGGTGCAAAATGGGGTCGTAGAGGCACGCATAAAGGCAAGACAAACTTTATATCCTTATCCCTTATGATGCCCTTGAGGAATGCGTGAGGCGCTTAGATATGAGACAGAATAATCAAACTATTTTCCGATCCGGGGCAGAGTTGGAGCAAGGGATGAAATGGGCACGTTTGCTAAGCTTGTTGACGGCGACATACAGGCCTTCGTAACTCTTAAACTCCAGCCGCTCAGCTATAACAAGCATAGTCAAATCATTCTTAATCCGTTTAGAAATCAAAGGCCTTTGCAACAGGTCGGGTTTAGGAAAAATCTGTGACTCGAGCTGCTAATGCCCTGGGCACGACACCGCATGGTCCTTTGCCGTGGGAAGCATCCCGGGCAACTAAAAGGACCTTGACAGCTTTTCCACTTAGGTATGGATGTTATCGTAGCTAGAAGAACACGATTGCTAAATGCTGCTGCAGCGCCAGAGTTGGCACGCGACGGAATCCTCCCTTTGTTTTGAACCACAACCGATCATCCTACTGCCTCACCTTTTTGTGACTCAGTAGTAATGCAGTAATAAGAGCTTTATTAGCTTTTTAAAATTGTAGATACGCAAGTTTGGTAGAAAGCGTGAATTATCGCAGACAAAGACGGTTACGCTAAACAATCGTGAATAGTTGGGGCCTTGCACATGCGAGTCGGTAATCACATTGGTGATGCCCTTGATGCCATTCATTGCGTAGCCTTGCTTCAGCAGGTGCCCAAGTCAGCAAATAACTCAGATAGCTCTTCGTAAGGTCCACTAATGTTTGGTTGTCGGTCGACAGTAAAATGACACGCATATAAATAGTGCCGGCATTTTCCACGCCCCTCCACACCTCATATAGTTCCTTTCGCCGCACTAGATATCTAAAGTTCCTTTTTAAAAAGTGTATACCGATGCTTAGTTTCCTTGAAGCGACGAGGATAATCACCAATAATTTTGGTTTTTCGGAGACACCCTAGCCTTTCGAGGGAGTAGCAGTTGCGGCTACGCCAATTTGCACGGTTGTAAGACAAAAGGATACCGCTAATCGAGCGATTCAAGTACTGGCGAAGCTGGAAACTGGCCGATAACCGGCGTTGCTGCGGCATCAGCCTTTTTTTCAGTTAATAGACTACGCTTTCCTACTTGACCAGTCAACGGAGCAACGGTCCGGAGCAAATGAAGGAATGAAATCCTGGCAAAAGAATGCAGGTTTAAAGAGCTTTTTACCGTTTTTATGGATGCGGAAAGGTAAAGGGCATGCTTTACGTTTTTAGCTTAGAGGGTGACCTCGAATGGGCTTAATCCGTGCAACTAGATCAGGGAATCCCAGGAACACAGTTATTCCAAAGAAAGCACAATCAGTTGCGTGCCTTCGCGTACTACTCTTGCATCTGGCACAACTGAAGCGTGCTTCGTAAGTGCTGTGACTGCTTTTAAACGTTGAGCTAAATATTAAGTGGTCGTTTACCAAGAGAGCCATCCAGCGCTCTGTGTTGGCGCATTTGGATCCCGACTAACTTGTCGTTACCCTTCAGATGTGGCATTAACAACTATAAGTACCGTGCGTCTATACTCGGATTTGCTAGTCCGGGCACGGAACGCCGTCCCCTGCCTGTAATTTGAGTCAACGGGGGTCTGTATCAAAGGGTCTCTGAAGTTGGTTGTTGAGTAGAGTGTTGATTCGTGTGCTTTATCGCGTAATTCGATAAAATAAGGCGTCAATCTTCTGTTGTACATAAATCGTATCAGGAAGCTTGAAACTAACGTGCGCGTAATACCTTCCGTCCTTTATTGGCACTAGCAATGGGTTACGCATAAAGGCGTTGGCAAATTCCTGCACTTAACTTTTTCAACAAGCCACTCCTGCGGCTCAATCTACTTGTGCGGCTAAACGCCTCGAAAAATAGACTGGAGCCCTGAGGGCTAGCTTACTACGGTGCATTGGGCGACCAGGTGGCCAGCCTGCTGGCAGCATGGCTTTATTAAGCTTTTCGAGCTCTTCGATGAATACCCATTCCTGCACTTCCGGGGCTTAAGGTCAACCGAAGTCTTTGTGGAAAAGCCAGTTGCTGAGCCATGAGGACGTGACGGATGCTCAGTACCCTGCTGTCATACTGCGCTGCTAGGCAGCCCGAGTGGACACTCTGCCTCACCTTGTCGAGCCACCGAATATACTTCGATCATTATGAATGGAATGCGCGTTGTTACGGAGGACAGGAGTTGCTTTACCCTAGAGTATTCGGGTACACCCACCTCCACATCACGCCACTGTTCCTTCGTGCACACCTTCCATTGGCTCACCCACGGCATACCTAGGATTACGTCATGTTGCAGGGGTTCAATACGAGGACCAAGGACCACGCCGATATGACCCAATCTCGATATGAAATGGCTATTTACTGCAGCAGCCTTGACAGACACTGTGTTATGTTACTAAACGGCAAATGGGTGTGAGGCTTGAAGGCTGGGCTAGCAAGTTTATAGGCGGATCGCACTTCTGCGCCGCCTCCTCTGGTGCCTGATTTGCTTCATGTCCAGTGTCAAGAGAAGCAAGTAGTTCTTAACCACTAATGTGAGCTTGTTACATCGTAGGATCGAACCGTTGAGAGTCTTTAACTGCTGTTGGGCCCCCTGTAGCCCCTTTGGCTACGCCAGAGTCTGCGTGGGCGGTTTTTCCGTTTCCTTGACGCGACTTTTGTGCTTGCCAAGCAACCTGTTTGCGATGGGTTCACTCCCATTGTACAAGTATTTTGGATTTTCGCACAGGCTTGTAGCTCTGGACTATACGACCAAATATTCCAGGTGCACTGCTGAGGGACTGTTTGTGACTGCTTAAGGGCGTGATATTCGCTTTGGGCTCCTTTTCTGATCCACCTTAGACTGTAGATCAGTGCCAGCCAACACAGCCCCGATATACATTGGTTCAAGATCACAGTTTGGCTTTTCCTTTTGACCAAAGCACGCAGGAGTGGCGCTGATTTGCCCTAAATCTCATTGTGTATGCTCCACAAGTCAGCTTTCCAGCTACAAAGTCGCTGCCTAGCCTGCCACCGCCCTGAAATGACACTTCGGTTAGAGAGACACAGGCCACTGATAAGAGTGGCAGCTCCAAATTCGACTATGTACAAGTCTATGGTCCCTCCGTCTAAAGCTTGCTCCAGGGGCTGTTTGAAGGCTTGAACTGTTGTGATTGATGCTAGCGAATCACATCACAAGAGCCATCAATGGAGCATTTCTAAATCCAATGAACCTGCCACGAGGAGCACTCGTTTGCCTTTTTCTAATGCCTTCAAAGAGATGTGAATCTCAAACACTATGGATGTTGGAGCTGTGTCAAGAGGCTCTTGTTTAGACTCTAGGGTGAATGTGAAGCGAAGACCAGAAAAACTTGCCCTTCTAGGCACTCTATACATGCCCTCACAACGCTTAACAAATCCTCGAATACTTGCACACACTTAAGGGTCATTATACTTTTCTGGTCTGCGTGACGTCATCAGTTCACGCATCAAACTTTTTCAGCTGAGAGAGCACGACTTCTTAGCAGCTGTCGAGCTACCTCGTTTATATAAGGCTGTATATACGGCCTCTGCCAGTCTAAGGGCGGTTGTCCCAAAGTCTACTTCCAACGCCATCGATTTTTCTATGGCACTTTGCAAAGACAAACAGTTTCTGATTCAGCATATAGCCTGCTCGGAGCTAGACGACTGCTGGTATTTCACTTCAGAAGTAGCCAGTGAATGAATGAGAGGAAAACAGCTGCACTGAACGATGGGGTGCTATCAACTAAGTCCGTCCATTTGGGTCTTCCGAGGAAGACATTAAACTTTTGACTTGTACAAACATAATGGAGAGCTCTGAACTCTTTTACAAAAAAGGATTTATCCCTCCCATAGTCGCGCCCCTCAGAATTCCGACACGAGGAAAAAGTACCAGCTGGGGTCCTCATTGCTGCCTTCTCTAGTCACTCCGAGCATTGGCAGCTAAATGTACCATCTAGCAAACACGTACCCGGCATTAGGTCCTCTTGTTCCGAACCAACAGTACCCAGCAATAGCTCGGATTTGCGAGCATACCAGTCGTCAATTGATCTTTAATTCTTACTTGGACATAACTAGTGCATTAGAAGGTGTCTAGTTGTAGCTTAGCCCGCTACACTGTGGCCCTTGATTAGGTCTCGCCCTGCATTGATAGACTGTAGCTTTGGTAATATTTTCCCTCCCTTGAGTACGTGACCCAGAAAGAGTAACAGCGAGTAAAACTGTACGAACTAAGTGTTTCTTCTTCCCATTCATCAGCTTTTCCAAGTCTTACCAGCAATATGGGAGCTTTGCTGTCCAAATGCAAGCTCTGGTTGCCTTCACGAGCTTCGTTCAATGGCCACACGAGGCGGCACTTTAGTTCCTGGAAGGAACAGCAGAAGGGATGGCTTTCTGTTAAGTCCTTGAGACTCTCCCGAGTAGCTGAGCAACCGCTTACTGCAAAGAAGTGAGGAGTGGCTTTTCAGGGTCATCAAGGGACCGAGAGCAGTTAAAGCATAGACGAACGTAGGGGTTGAAGTGGAGGCAAACTAGTCCGCATTTCATATGATAGTGTGGATTGCCATATAGGTGACCCCTGAAGTTGAACTTAGTCCTTGGTGGAGAGACCGCATGACTCACCTTTCGGTACTGCAAGGACTAAGCACCTGCTAGCACTAGACAGTACACCCTGGATGACAGCTCCATAATGTTCGTTCACACAAGTCGTCTCTTGACTTTACTGAGGCTGATCAACGCTGTGGTTTATGATGGGTGCCTGATGGGACATGGGTTATAAGGCAATAAAGCGGGAGATATTAGTATAGCCTGCTCTTAATGGCAGGGGGCACAAATGAGCTGGCCTGCTTAATAGCTCAGGCGACTGGACCTCTGGACCCTCCTGTGCCTTTCTCGAGTCAAAGAGATCTGAACGCTTGTGCACTGGTAGCAACAGCTACCTGGGAATGTACCAGACGCGTCTGAGGATTGTGCCGGAAGCAGCAGCGCTGCAGGCCCATACCAAAATGTGGGCCTTTTCCCCGCGATGTGGTTCAAGGAGGAGAGGATAGAGTTCCTGCGCATGTCCTGCTCGCTCACATTAGGCACTCCAGTAACACTTGTGCTGTAAAGTCCTAAGACACGGGGTGTCATTACATGTGTAGCGGCTGAAAACGGCAGTAGCGATGGCCTTCCCAGCGCCCCTCTGCAGTGCCGCTGAAGAGTTTAACGAGATACTAGGGAAGACGGTTCAATGCCAGAGTCCTCTTCTAAACAATCGAAAGGGCTTTGCCTCCTGTAGGTTCCTGACTGCGCAAAGCCGCAGATGGCATGCGAGTTTCACTAGGTATCGAAGACCTGCGGAAGACTGGAGTCGGGTCGGATAGCCGAAGCCATCTTTGAAGCTCATGCTATGATTTAAGACATCGACCATCCCTAGTGATGTCTGCCTATAGGCCCCCATGGCATTTTCTCATGAATCATCAACGGCACTACGTCGCCTGCCGACATTTACACCCCCAGCAGATGCACAGCAAACCAGGGAAATGCCGAGTTTCTGCATGCAGCTCCTTGGTGGGGAGGTGCGTCGTGGAGACACATGAGCTGTCAAGCAGAAAGCACAGGCTTCTTAGAATAGCGAACGGGAGTAGGGGCTTTCGGGAGGCTGGATAGATGGCATGCATACTACAGCACAACGCGACTGGCAAGTACAAAGTTGGTGGAGACCTCAACGAATTCCCACTTGGCCACCCCGTGGACAGCAATGTGCATTCCGTCCACTCCCCTGCTCCCGCAGGACGACGACACGAAGCACCTGGCAAATATGCAGGCGGCGGCGGTGGTGCACATTGGAAACCATGGTTCCCTAATGGTTCTTTTCTTAGCGAGACTTTGAGGATCAGGCCTCCAGGAGGCACATGGAAGCAGAATAGGCGCTCTGCATGCTGCCTTTTGGAAACGCCACATTGCAACTCAGTCAGTGCTCTTAGCCTATGTCAGGCTTGGCGTTCGTTGTGCACTAAAAGAATGGGCTACACGCTGCACCACCCTTTGAGAAGAAAGATTCACGAACTTTTGCTACTCTTGGTCTGTTTACTCTCGACGTTGCACTTGACTACACAATTATTACGGGCGTATACGCCCATCAGCCTATCTCGGAGTAAAGGTTGCCCCCGACATTAGTGCCCAAGGACATTTAAAAGACTTCCAAGCGGTGCGTGCTCACCGTTGAGACTGCCAGCAGACGCTTCCCCCGCCTCCTGAACGCCTTTCCCACGTAGGTCGCCAATGGCCTCCTGACATGGTCGCAGAGAACGCCACACCGTAAAGCACTACAAACGCTTTCTGGTGCTGCGATGGAAGCAAGACGGATGGGCCCTTCTCTGAATCGAGGGATGTAGCTCGGCGTGCCATGCCCATCGTATTCGATGTATCGGTGTGAAGCGGGATGCTACACCGTTATGTCTTGTGTGTGTGTTCTAATGATACCACACAATAATTCCTCCTACAATCCTCTCATTGCCTCAAAACCATCTCACCTAAGCCATCACCGCGCCGCCGGGGCAGAGCATACACCCTCGCCTACGTGCTCTCTGTAACATACGCGAGTGCCTGTCCTCTGCCGGTCCTATCTGGGGTCCATCAATCCCTTCGAAGCTATACTCAACTCTGAATCGGGTGCTGCTCTGCCGGAGTCCGTGTAGGAGGCTCGAGATGCTAGGAGGGTTCGTACGATCTGAACTGGATGTGAAGCGCAAAATACAAAACGCTATAGGGTACAGACTAGACTACCAAGGGGGAGAGGCCAAAAGGACTCTGTCACCCGATTGAGGCTACACTGCGCCCTTAGGGCTGATTGTTCTCAAGGCGGGCACTTTTCGCAAAGCACCTCGAACGTTACTGGGTGCGTCCCCTGCATGCGAAGCCACTGATCTGCCAGTTTCGCGAACGAATCCGGGCATTTGTCCTTCGGCACGCGTTGGTGGTGGGGGCGGTTGGCGCCGCTGTCACCCTGGGCCCTGTCTGCTATGGGGTTCGGTGCTGCTGCTTCTTCTGGAAGCGCTGCTACTATTTTTGCGGCTAATTCTCCTTCCGCCACTCCCCCTGTATTCTCTGGTTCTGCCGCCGCGGCCTCTCCGTCAAGTGACGTCGCGTCAACCTCCATTAGCCGCTCTCGTTGAGTACGGCAGCCCTGAGTGTGCGCTGCGCCCCTCGCAACCCATCGAAAGCGCTTGGTCTCAAGGTCGAGATCAGCCACCTGGAGACTGAGGAGAGAGGGACAGCAGAAAGACACCTGAGTGGATAGGAGAGAAGAGTGGCAGTTCTGTGTAAGGCAACCTCACTGGCCCTTGCTCCGCAAATCACTCTCGCACGGGCGGTGTGGCTCGCTGCTTCCCAGTCATTCCAGCCAGCAGCGACGGGAGCAACAGAAGAGGGGGCGTCTAAATAGGAAGGGAACAGGCCACGCAGGGACGATATGCGTTTGTATATGAGGGCATCACGGGCACGACAGGCTTGGTTCGGGAAATGCAGGCGAGGGAGCTGTGAATACGAAATCAGGCTGGCACGCGATCTTACTGCATCACACGGGGATGTGTCAGTCCCGCAATGCCGAACTCGTGGGGGTCTACTTGGACGACAACGAAACCTTCTGTAAGACACAAACGCAAATAGAGGTAAATCAGATGAGCATTTCTGTGACACTGTCCACTGCAGTAGAAATTCGTCCTCCCCAAATACATCCGCCCAGCAGCACACCCACTTCCCCCCTTGGCGCCGGCAGGTTCAGCAGAGCTGCGGACTACTAGCGAAGTCGCACCCACAAGCCGAAGAGGACAAGAAGAATAGAAGGAGGACACAAAAGCCGCGGCAGCAGGTAAAGGAGCACCACACAGGAGAGCTATCGGGCTGACCGCTGCTGCAGATTTCTCCATTGGGGTGAACCAGCAAGAACGTATCGACCGCCGACTGTCTGACATTTTTCTCATCGAGGGGAAAGCGCCTGACAAAGCGATGCAACAAGAGACAAGGCGTGAACTCCATGTCTCGACAGCAGTTCTACACCACACGCAGATCTACGGAAAGAAGCCCTAATGGTGCCCCCTCCCTAAAAGGCAGGATACACGTCAGCCTAGGACTGAAGCATCCACACCCCGCCACGCTATCGCTCACGAACCATGCGCACATGCGTATGCAGCAGCCCCTCCGGCCTTTCCGCGAGGGGCAGCAGCCAGCTAGCTACGAAGCAACTGAGCCGCCAGTCGTGGCTACCCAGCTGGCGGCTCAGAAAGGAATATTCACAAAGCGACTGACGAGATGCGTTCGTCTCTCCAGCACAGGACCAAAGGATGTGTCCCGCCAGTGTGGGGTGCCAATTTGTGTTGAAACACAAAGCCGTCCGGCGGGTAGACGAATGGGCTGCGGCAGATAAGCGACGTTCAGAAACACACACCGGACCGAAGGGAAGCGTGAGGCACCCAGCACGTTGACTCGCCTGAACGCCACAGAAAAACGGGTGCAGATAGCCCCCCAAAAGGAGGCAAGCGGCAAGCTCAGAGAGGCTGCACAGCACGATAAAGACAGTTGACGACGAAACCCCCCAACGTCCAAGAAGTGCGCAGTGTGCCCCTCGCTGCAGCTGGCTACGAGGCGAGGTGGAAGACTCTCAGAGAATCCAGAACAAAACGCAGACAGACGCGTGGCAACTCAGCACGGCGCGCCTTCGACAAAGAGAGACGGCTGCAGCGTGCGAACTTGCCCGAGGCACCCCGAGGCATGAGAGCCACAAACATCTCGCTAAAAAGCCGAGGCAAGTCGCAGGCATAGAGTAAAATGAACATAAACACACAGCACCGTCTGCCGGCACAAACCGTAGCGGGAGCTGCCTCCAGCCTCTTTGCAGCTGTGCGCCTTTCTTTCGTCGCCTTTACGACTTGCAACGCGAAACCTCTGGCCTCGAAATTCGCAATGCAAGCAGCCTTTCTTACCCAGCAGCAAGCGTCTGTAAGTGGGATGAAGAGGCCTCCACAAAGGGGAGTAGCTGCAAGGGAGCGAACATGTGAGGCTTCTCCTCTATCCTAGAAGGCATACAACAACAGAGACAAGCACTAGAACCCAACGTCTACTACCCTTGATGTGCGGAGACAACACCGCTGGGCAAGGACCTCAAAGGCTCCGCATCAAGGCTGAAGCGATGCCCGTGCACGAGTGCAGCTCACTACGAGGACTGCAGATTCGCGTTTAAGGAGAGTAAAATGCACCAGTCAAGAGGGGCCATTCGCGCGAAGCATGGAGCCACAAAAAGAGAGAGAGGCATAGGCACACGGGAAGCGCATCATGAACACGAATGCAGACCATAGGAGATTGATGAAAATACCCTCGTAGAGCCACGCATCCGTCTGCAGGCACATATCCATTCTATGAGTGCAAGCAGGCTGCGACATCGACCCAAAGCCCCCATGCACTTGCAAGTATTATACAGCGTGCTTCGACCTCTCCTGCACCGAGATACCAGCAAGGCGCGCACTGACGGCAGGCAGAAATCAAGCACAAGCTCTACAGCATCGCACCTACATGCCTGGACGTCTGAATTTGCACTTTAGACGCACGAGCAGATCAACACAGCAAGTCAAAAGGCAAGAGATGCGCAGTGGCGTGCAGATGGAATTTCCAAAAGGCTAGGAGTGAAGAAACTGCAAAGCGTCCAAGGCCAAAGCTTCGTACATAACTCAAAAGCCTGTAGTAACGGCAAGGCGTTCTTGTCCTCTCTTTCTTTCTGTGTGCACCTATCTGCTGTATGTACCTGTTGTGTGTGCATCTGTCTGCTGTGTGTAATATCTGTCGTATGTGCATCTGTCTGCTGTGTGTAATATCTGTTGTGTGTGCATCTGTCTGCTGTGTGTAATATCTGTCGTATGTGCATCTATTTGCTGTACGTAATATCTGTTGTGTGTGCATCTATCTGCTGTACGTAATATCTGTTGTGTGTGCATCTACCTGCTGTGTGTAATATCTGTCGTATGTGCATCTATTTGCTGTACGTAATATCTGTTGTGTGTGCATCTGTCTGCTGTATGTATGTGTGCAAGTGTGTGAGACAGTGCAAGTGTGTGAGACTGTGCAGGTGTGTGAGACTGTGCAAGTGTGTGAGACTGTGCAGGTGTGTGAGACTGTGCAAGTGTGTGCCAGTGTGGTTTCAATTGTGGGGCCTGCGCAACCTTGTAGATTTTGTGTGTGCGCCGTTTTCTTGCGTCCACTGGGAAAGCAATTACCTGCATTTGAGGAAGAAGTGGCGGCACTCGAATTCGCAGTGACCCAGCATGAGGCCCCCCAGAAAGAGAACATCCACTACAAAAAGCACCTTCCACAGGGGGGATTCCGCTGTACTGCCACCCCCCGCTGCGGCTGGAGCGGTGGCGGCAGCCGCATTCGCTGCTGCCTTCTCCTGGTCGGTGGCATAGCACGTGCTAAAGTGCTGCATGTTCGCTGAGGTGTAGGGGCACAGAATGCACTCCAGGAGGGTTAGGCCCTTTGACAGCATCCCTGCGGGGAGGTGCAGCACAGGCAGATGCCTCTGCTGCTCCCGCTGGTGCGATTTTTGACTCCCTCTCTGGCCGTCTTCTGGAGGAAACAGCGACCCCTGGGGCGGCCAAGAAAAGCTGCTCTCTGCCGGCAGTGCTGCGAGCGCGGCATGCGCTGAGCAGCGATCCGCGTCTGCAGAGCCGTACAGCGACACATCGAAGGGCCTCGATCGCAGCAGCAGCAGCCGCTGCTTCTCCTGGGGGGGCACTGCGAAGTAGTGCTCGTTTTCCAGCTCGCCTTGCAGCATGTCGACCCCCAACGGCAGGCTGTAAGGGTCGCCGTGAGGCTCCAGCAGAGCGCCTGAAACTCCACACGGCGCCGTGCATGCAGAGGCAGCCAACACGCTTGTTGCGGATTTCCACTTGCTGCTGCACTGCACCCGAAAGAGGGGTCTGCCCGTCTTGCCGTACAGATGACCTCGACCATTCTGCAACAGCAACAAACAGCTCTGCCCCTCTGGTCGCAACGCCACCATGAACTCCCCTGCACGGCAAACACGCACACGAAGCAGCAGCTGCTGCAGGAGCTTGCTCGCTACGACGGCAGCCAAGACGCGCGTACCGCCGACCTCCCATAGTTCGAGAGAGAGAGCTGCGTTCGACGCAGTGCCTGTCTGCCTGCATGCAAGCCTGCATATAGGCCTCTGTCTGCATGCATACATGCATGCAAGCCTGCATATAGGCCTCTGTCTGCATGCATACATGCATGCATGCACGCATGCAGCAGCAGCAGAGCGCGCACCAGAAACACTACTCGGTGGAAGCAGCAGTGACAGACGCACGCACGGCCCATACCGGATTCGAATTCGTGGGGTATCTCGTAGATCGCTTGCGGATGCGCTATAAGCTGCTGCAGCGGTCTACTGTCCATACACTCCGTGGAGGGATTCGTCGGTGCATCGGGAGTGCGTCTGCGGTAGGAAGTCTTCTTCCTGTACAATGGTCTCTGCGGAATGTCTTCTGGCTCTTGCTCCAGAATCTCCTGCTGCAGAAGCAGCTCTCGCTCAGCCTCCTCGCGCAGCCGCCGCAGCAAATCCACACGACTCTCCGATCGGAGCATATCATTGAGCTCCATGCGCTTCTGTCGGTTGGCTTGTGCTGAGGGGTGCCCCTTAAAGACAGCCTGCCGATGCGCATACTGCGGACTGCAGCAGCTGCCACTTTTGCCGCTGCCAAGCAGGCGGCTGCTGCTGCTGCTGCTGCTGCTGCTGCTGCTGCTGCTCGCAGTACCTTCTTCCTGCTCCTTCCGCTGCAGCGTGTGAGGCTCCTGCTGCGCCGGAAACGCTTCAGCACAGCCCCTCTGAGCTTCGGCCCCGAAGACGCCTCGAGCTGCTGCAGCTGGCAGCACCGTGTCGTGCGGCTGCATCTTCCAATTGCATGCTTTGCCGAGTGTTTGCATGCATGCGTGCCCATAGGGTGCTCGGTTCGAAGGGAAGGATGCGCTGGGAGCGCAGGCAAAGGCCTCTGACGCAAAGGACGCAGCAGAAGCCGCTGCAGCCGCAGCCGCCACTGCGGCAGCCTTAGGGCACTCGCTGCTATGCAGTGTCTGGACTTTTTATTTGGCTTCTGCACGGCATGCCAAGCATGTCAACCGCGTTATTCGAGTTACCTGCACATATAAAAAATAACGCCACCATAAGCAGAAAAATCACCAAAACAGACAAAGGCACAGCAGCAGCAGCAGCTGCAGCTGCCGCAGCCACCAACAACGCGCTGCAGCCGGTGCATGTGTCATGCTGCGGCTGGTATAGAGTTACGGCCAATCTGCTGCTTCCCAGCGTAGAAGCGTCACTCTCCGTCTGAATGCGCTGCTGTTTTCTCAAGGAAAGGGCACCGGTTTCTTGCGCTTCGTGCTTTACGCGTGGCAGTTGCAGCACACCAGTGCAGAGCCTGGTCAGGGGCCTCTCTCGGGGTGGCTGTACACTGGGCAGTTGGTAGCAGTTCCTGGAGCTGCTCACGTAAAACAGGGACCAAGAAGCTGTGCCCCCCAGCCTCACTGCAGCCATTTGGCGACTGGAGGTGTAGCTATTCGCGTGTAGGGTTGCCTCCCCTGCACCGCCATCAGACCATCTGTGCTGCTACACGCCATGCAGCCCACCCTCCGGAAGGCGCGCTGCATGGCTTGCTGCAGCAGCTACCCTTTCTCGCACGTTTAGGGGGCTGCTGCTTGGCAGCCAGACTCCAGTTCTGCAGCAGCAACGACAGGAGAGTTTTTCCAAGCGCTTGAGGAGCGCGCAACGCCCTGGCCCCTACCGCTGCTTCAGGAGCGAGAGAGACAGAAATAGAGGGAGAGAGGCATTGGACGCAGCCGTGAGTGAGCGTGAATCCTTCCCCTTGCACACGCCGTGTGAGGGCTCCTGCTCCTCAATGACTGCCGGAAGGCAGCCGTGCACCAGTAGATGCAGACTTTGAGTGCTCCTAGGCTCCCAGCAGCAGCAGCGGCGTGACAGCAGCAGCACCAAAGAATCATGCAGAAACTTCCGCTGCTGCACGTGCTGCAGCAGCCGCCTCGGGAAGCCCCACTGCTGCTACTGCCAGAGCTGCAGCAATCCTTTGGCTCGGAGAATCCGCAGCAGCCTCTCGCGCTGTCTCATCCGCAACTGCCACGGCTTCATGGCAATCCCCTGCTGCTGCCGCAGCCTGCTCCCGACTCCGCGTCAAGGCAGCACAGTCCACAGGAAGCGCAGCTGCGCCTTCCGCTGCAGCCTCAGCTGCTCGCCAACGAAGTGCCCCTTCAGCCACCCTCCCCCGTGAGTGGCGACGACAGGAGCATATGCGCGAATTTCGCAGCAGGTCCCTTTCAAACTGCCGTAAGCGCATGCAGCGCGACTGCAGAGCCGCCTCCACTCGCGTGTGGCAGCAACAGCTGCGGAGAGAAGCCCGCCAAAGACGCTCCAGCGGCGCCTCAACCGCTTGAAGCCGCAGAATCCGGCGAGGAAGGCTGCAGCGGCAGCAGACGCACAGTCGAGCAGCTCCGTGTGAGTGGTGGGGCCGAAAACAGTCTTGCTGCTTCAGGTAAGACAGTCGCGGAGAGCGACGTTCCCGATGTAGCCGTGTCAGCGCTTGTTTCAGCGCTTCCTGCGGGAGAAGACTCGGGGGCGGCGGCAAACAGCGATGCGGCGGCGGCTCCTGCAATTCTCTCGAGTTCAACGGCAGCTGAGACTGTCACGCTTGCTGATGAGGCAACAGCAGTGGCACAAGCAGCAAATGCAGCAGCAAATGCAGCAGAGGAAGGACGTAACACGAGCCGCCGCATCCATAGAGTTCGGCGTCGTAAGGGCATAAGCAACAAAGGGGGAACTAAGGGCGCAGCTAATGCTGCTGCTGCTGCACGTCGCAAGCACATTTGCAGCAGTACTGTGCTCTTGCCACCCTTTCTTCCCCCCCCCGCCTCTCTTCTGTACGGAGAGCAGGCGCTACTTGAGCCGCGTGAGCATCGCAGGCAGCTGGATTTCCCTCTGCTGCAGGAACAACAGCTGCTCTATTCTGACGAGTTTGACGCTTGGGGGGGTAAGCTGCTGCTGCTGCTGCTGCTGCTGCTCCTGCTGCTGCTGCTGCTGCTCCTGCTGCTGCTTCTCTCTTCTTGCTATGTGTGTGTGTGTATGTGGGCCTTTGCCATGGCTGCTTCTGGAGCTGCTGCCTGCCGCTGCAACGTTTCACAGCGTCTCAGTAGGGAGGCTGCTGCAGCTACCCACTGTGACGGATATCTGGAAGTGCTCTCTTCGAGGCGGTGTGCTTTGTGAGCTGCAGATGCGAATCCGCTTGATCTACTGCTTCCAGATCCTGAAAGCCCATTCTGTGCGAACGCGCTGCAGGAGGCTGCAGCTGGTACGTTGTTTCGCTGCTGGTGCAGCTGCAGCAGCAGATACGTTGCTGTGCTCCTGTTGCAGCTATGGCTGCAGCTGGTATGTTGCTTTGATGCTGTTGCAGCTACAGCAGCAGCTGGCACGTTGTTTTGCTGCTGTTGCGGTCAGAGGTTTCGCCCTCGAATGTCCGTCTGGCTCATATTGCTGTGCGGAAGCTTGCGAGACATGCAGAAAAGATCGCCCAGCACGCTTCCTAATAGCTCGTGTCGCTTGTGGCTGCCGTTCTCGCAGGCGCCACCGTTGCACATCGCGAGATTCTTTCATGGTTTTCGAGGGTGTACGGACCGGGGAAATTGCAGCTGCGCAGCAGCAAGACGGTTGAATCGCGTGCTGCGAAAGCGACGGCAGTCGAAGCGAAGCCTCCAGGAGCTCCTCCAGCTGCGGCTGCTGCGGCAGCTCCAACGGAGTTATTTCAAGGTCCCTCCCCGCAGACTGTCGTTGCAGCAGCAAGCAAGAGGAGCACTGCGACCAGCAGCTCCAGCTGCAGCCGCGCAGAGGAAGGCGGTGACAGAGCGACTGCTACGGCTGGACGCAGTGGAGCCCCACAGGGGGGTGGGAACGCGGAGGGGGGGGGGGTTGTTGTGTTCGACACAGTGACTCCGGCGGCTCCTGAAGAGGATGCTCCCGTAACCTGCGCAGCAGCAGCAGCTGCTGCTGCGGAGGCTGAGGAGATACAGGCGCTCGTAGAGGCGCTGCCCTTGCTGCGAGCGCTGGAGAGTTTGCTGCATCGCCACACGGTGCAGCTGCAGCGGCACAGGGAACCTTTGCTGCCGCAACAGAAGCGGCAGCTTTTGTTGTTGCTCTTGCTGCACCTCACGCATGTGCGGTCCGAGCTCATTGCGCCGCTGCTCGACCCGCAGATACCCGTGCAGAATAAAGAACGGACTCTGTCTCTCCTGTTGGTCGAGGTGCTGCTGCTGACTGGCGAGCAGCTTCAGCAGCAGTGCTTTCAGACGGCAGAGGCAGCCAAGGAAGCGGGCAGCAAGGCAGTCGCAGCAGCTGCCGCAGAGGGCACAAAAATGGGCATTCGGCTTCTCCAGCTGCTGCAGCGACTCGGATCGCGCGGCACTAATGGGGCTGTTGTGCATGCGGACGTTGCTGCTGCGCGCCAAGCCCTCTTGCATGCGGTGGCTGCTCTGTGGAAACAGCAGCAGCCGAATCAGCCGCAGCATCACCATCTAGCCGCGCGAACCCTCCTGCAAGTTGTGCCACGCGTGGATAGTCTGCCTTCGCATCTCGTGATGCAGCTGCCAAAACAGCTTGCCGCTGTATGTTCCTCGCTCGTGCCTCTATCCTTCCTTTTCTTCCTTCCTCCCTTCCTCCTGCCTTTTCTTCCTTCCCCCTTCCTCCTTCCTTTTCTTCCTTCCTCCCTTCCTCCTTCCTTTTCTTCCTTCCCCCTTTTCCTCCTTCCTTTTCTTCCTTCCCCCCTTCCTCCTTCCTTTTCTTCCTTCCTCCCTTCCTCCCGCCTTCCTTGTCTCGTCTCTTGCACCCTTGCTCCTGGCCCTTGCTCTGGCGCAGTCTGTCTGCCGCTTGTTTTCGGCATGCACTGTCTCGGCTCATGCAGCAGTAGCAGCAGCACAGCCGGCAGCAAGCCTCGCTTCAGTGCCTTTTTTCGTGGCTGTGTGTCTTTGCAGCTGGGGGGACAGCCGCACATGCTGCAGCACTTGGGGATTCAAATGTTGCTCGTTGAACGGCAGAAGACAACGGAAGGCAGCGCTCCTGCCGCGGGAGGGGGGCCTGCAAGCTCCGCGGCTGTCTCTGCTGCACCCCTTCCCGCTGCTGCAGCTGCTGCTGCCGCTGCTGCTGCAGCAAAGAGCGCCACGTCAGCAGCGCAACAGCCGCAGCAGCAGGGAGATCGCTCTGCTGCCTCGGGTCTTAGGATGCTAGATGCGAATGCGAAGAGCAACGAGCAGCACCAAAGCAGTGCCGCCAACACCAACAGTTCTGCCGTGGGAACGCAACAGAAGAAGACCTCTCGCAAAGGTCAGTAGCAGGCAGGCAGGCTGCTGCTGCTGCTGCCTCACTCTCTCTGCTGCCTCAAGGGGAGGATCTTGAAAGGGAGAGAAAAGAGACTTTTGGGGGGGGGGAAAGAGGGGGGCAGAACGTGTTTTCTCTCTCTCTCTCGTTTGCCCCCGCAGCTGTTGTTGACCATGGGAAGGAGCCTAGTTGTTGTCTGCTGTGCTCCTTCCTTGATGAAGTCAGAACTCTATGCGCTGCTGCCGCTTTGGGGGGGAGGGTGACGGGGCGGGGGGGCGGCTGCACTGCTTCTATTCTGCTTGATTGCAAGCAGCCTTATCGACAGATCTGTCGCATGCTTCGTTCTGCGCGAACTAGGCTCAGACTACTCTACATGTGCGGTTGTAGCGCCTGATGTGGCTGCAGGAATGGGCATGTCTGGATGGGCCTTGTTCGCCAAAGAGAAGAGGCTGGAATTGTTGCAGAGCGGACAGCTCACGGGAGAGACACTTCCCGAGCAAGTACGTTGTGTGGAAACGGCGCGTCTCTCCCTTTATCCTCTTCAAACATCCCGTTGCTGCTTCTCCCAGCGCCTGCCCTTGCGGCTTCTGTGTGCACGCTGCTGACGGGCGCAACCTGCGGCTACGGCTGCGTTCTTGCTGCTTTCGAGACTCCTTTAGCGCGCATGCGTGTGGGGCTGCTGTGTCTCAAGACGAGCTGCGTGGCGAAGTTTTGGCATGCCCTCTCAAAGGATAACAAGGAGGCATGGGGACGTCGTGCAGAGCAGCTTAACCGCCTTGCAGGTGGGCTGCGCGAGGCCTTTCTATCCTCGTTCTTCGTGCTGCCGCTGCAGCAGCAGCCCCTAATTGCTGCCTTCGGCTAACCAGCGTGTGTTTTCTGAGTCTCTCTCTCTCTCGAGTATGTATGTATGCACGTGCCTTGCTTCGCCCGTGCAGCGGGAGAGAGGGAGAAGGAGGACGAACGCAAGGAACAGCAGCAGCAGCAGCAGCAGCCTGCTACGGCATCAAGTGGCGGCAACAGTATGGCCTCATCGCAAGGAGTTGCGCAGCAGCAGCAGCATCAGTCGCCTCTGCAAAAGCAGCAACAGCAGCAACAGCAGCAGCAGCAACAGCAGCAGCAGCAGCCGTTGCCGTTGCCAACGAAGCACCAGCAGCAACAGCAGCAGCAGCAGCAGCAGCAGCAGTCGGCTACTCCTGCAGCAAGTCCCGTAACCCCAGCAGCAGGGCAGCAGCAGCAGCAGCAGCAGCAGCAGCAGCAGCGGCACCGTCAGCAGCAGCTGCAAGCGTTGGCGAAGATGACGCCTCCTCCATTGCCTCCTCCAAGAAAGCGGAAAAGAGGCGGTCTAACGGACAAGCCTGGGGGAAGTCGAGGCTACACAGCCTTCACGCTATTCGCGCGAGAGACTCGCATCAACTGTCGAGAGTTGGGCATCGACTGCGGTGCCTCTCTGAGCGAGCAGAACACATTCATCGGAGATCGGTATCGCTTCCCCTCAGTGTTTCTAAGGCACTCTCCGGTCGCTAGCGAACAGAAGACGCGCTGCACTAGTCTCTGAAGTCATGGGGGAGAGGCTTATACAGCGAGAAAGAGGGCCTTCGCTAGCTCGCGGGAGCAGTCATAGGCAGCAGCACGAGTTGTGGCAGGGGATATGCAAGACATATCTGGCTAAGACACCTGCATCGCCACCCACGAAAGGGCTGGCGTGGCTAGTAGAGCGAGCGGCAAATATATATATATATATATATATATATATATATATATATATATATATATATATATACATGCATGACATAGATACTTAGTTCGCGAACGCCTCCAGAAGAGGCAGGCAGGCAGGCAGGCAACACAGAAACACCACAAAAACACTCAACACCAGCTGTCGCAAACTGTCGAGGGGGATCTGCTGAGACTTGCTAGTGCTGGGGAGTATTTGTTTTTACACAGGTGGCGGCAGCTCTCGTCCGAGGAGAAGAGGGCCTTCCAGTCGCGCGCTCGTGAAGCAAATGAGGCATGGAAGAAATTCGAGCTGGAGCAGCAGGGTAAAGAAGAAGAGCAACAGCAACAGCAACAGCAGCAGCAGCAACAGCAACACCAGCAACACCAGCAACAACAGCAACACCAGCAACACCAGCAACACCAGCAACAGCAACAGCAACAGCAGCAACAGCAACAGCAGCAGCAGCAACAGCAGCAACAAGCGCATCCGCATCAAATCAATGCCAAGCAAATTCCACCACCCCCTAGTTCACCCCGCTATACCCAGCAGCAGCACAAGTTACAGCCGCCTCCACCACAAAAGCAGCAACAGCAGCAGCAACAACAACAGCCGCAGTGCCAACAGCAGCTGTATGCGACGACGGAGCCGCCTAAGCGGACACCTGGCTGTGTAGAGCAGCAGCAGCAGCAACAGACGCAGCAGCAGCAGATGCAGCAGCAGCAGCAACAACAGCAGCAACAGTCTGTTGTGGCTTCGCAGCAGCCCCCTTCGGCGCGAATGCCAACTCTGAGTCAACCGCAGCAGCAGCAGTTGCTGCTCGTGCAGCAGCAGCACCACCAGCCGAAGCGCATGCCGCAGCAGCTGCACATGCCACACCTCCAGACGCCTCCTTCTGTGCAGCATACCTTCCGTTTTCCAGATCCTCTGCAGCAGCAGCATGAGCCACAGCAGCAACCGTGGCAGCTGTCTCCTGGAATGCTGCGAGGTTCACTTCCAGTTGAGAGTCAGCCTGTAGGCAGCACTGCGACTGCCGTGTCTTCGATGATACCACAAGAGGTCTCGCGACAGCAGCAGCACTTGCCGCAACCCCTGCTGCTTCAGCATCCAGTGCAACAGCGCAACCTGCTGAATAGTCCGGATGTGGGTTGGCAGCAGCAGCAGCAGCAGCAGCAGCAGTTCGCCGTGCACCACCTGCCGCAGCAGCACCAGCAGCCGTATCGGCAGCATCCAGATCCTCAGCTCCAGCATCTGCAGCGGCAGCAGCAGCAGCAGCAGCAGCAGAATTCTTTGGTCCATCCCCTAAGCTCTTCCCATTCTCCCTCTGCCGCAGCCTTCGCTGCAGCGGCAAGACAGCTGGGCAGGGAAGCAGAAGCAGCGGCAACCGTACCAGCTGCCGCCACCCAGCAGCAGCAGCAGCAGCAGCTGCTGCTGCTGCAGCAGCACATTTCTGCGCGCCAGCGACAGCACAAGCAGCCGCAGGCAGGGGGCTCCGCGGGGTGGTCAAGTGCGGCAGTCGATGTAGCAACACCTGTCCCTTCAGCACCGTCGTTCTTGACGCTGCAGCAGCATGGATCTATGCCTCCTTCTTCTTGCAGAAAGAACTTGCGGAAGGCTGAGGCTAGAGCTGCTGCTTCCGTTGAGGCTGACGGTGCAGGCGGGGAAAGCGCGACAGCCAATCCTCTCTCAGCGGCGCATGCAGCGGAGACTGTACCTGAACAACCGCTGAACTTCGAATCTGGCAGGGGGTTTGGTGTGGGGTGTTGCAAGGCACAGGGTGACGGCAACAGAGACGCTGAGCGAGGGGAAGAATCGCTGACAGAGATTGCTGCTGCGGCAGTCTCCGCAGCGAGCGAAGCTGCCGCAGCTGCTGCAGCAGCTGCCAAGGAACTGCTGAGGGTGGCTCCGCAAGAGGAAGAAGACGCGTGGGAGCTGCAGCAGCAGCAGCACGAGGAAACGCTACGGCGGCAGCAGGAAGCTATTGCGCAGCTACGGCAGCAGAAGGCACGACTGCAGCTGGTAACTGAGCAAGGATCAAACAGCAGCCGCGGCAGCAAACTCCCCCGATGTCGCCGCACGACTCCCCAGTGCCGCAAGCCTCCAACAAGACGCAAATTTTCAGTAGCCAGCAGCAGCTGCGATAGCAGCAGCAGCAGCACCGAGAGGAGGAGCAAGAGTGGCAGCAGTGGAACGGAGAACAGCAGCAGCACCAGCGATGAGTTGGAGAAATCTTCAGGTGTGTCTTTTAAGCTGCGAGAAATTGAATGTTTTGGCCGCCTTCTCTCTCTCTCTCTTTTCGGAGGCATTGCGACAGTGTGTGCCTTGGCATAATACCCCATAATACCCTCTACCCTGCGATGCATGCGTGGTGCTTGCAGTATCATCCTCTTCGGATGACGCTGCTGCCTCTGCAGGGACGAGTGACGAGGATTTCTCTCCCTCCACGCAAATCTTCACCACTCGCCCCTCTCAGCGCCTCCTTCGTAAAGCGAAACGAGCACCTGCTGCCCGACCACTTTCGTCGAATGAAATGCGTGGGAAGTGCCGGCAGCTCACTCCTGCACAGGCACGCGGCAACAGTGCAGCGCAGCGGGAGTTGCGCAGAAACAACTCTGTTCACAGCGAAACTCCAGAAGGCGGTGGAAGAGCGACTGGAGATGCAGCACAGGCGGCCTCTGCTGGGCAGGATGCTGCGGCTGTTAACAGTATGTCGGAAGCTGCCTGCCTCTGCTGCTGCAACTGGAGAGCGCAGTTGCTGGCTTTCAACAGGCGAAGCATTCATCACTTAGGCTGCGCATGCACGTGTGCTGTGCTGCTGCAGAATCCATAACACTGTGGGACTTGGTGCAGCGAAACCGCCGACGCAAAACGGCAGCAGATGCAGCAGCAGCAGCGCGGCGGAGTGCTGCTTCTGCTGCTGCCTCTGCTTCCGAGTCAACGCGCGTGAGTAATAGTAGCAGGAGTAGCAGTAGCAGGAGTAGCAGAAGGAGCAGTAGGAGGGGTACCTGCTGCGTATGTTTTAGGCCTAGCGTTCAGTGCAATTTTAGCTGGAGATGTCGTGGTCGACAATTCTGTGGGCAAACGTCTCTTTCATTGCCTCTTTTCTGCTCTTTTTTGGGGGGGGGAGGGGGGTTGCTTAATGCAGACGCTGCAAGCCGTCCTCGATGTCACCGACGACCCCTTTGCCTTGCTGCTTTCACCGAGTCTCCGGCAGCCGCAGCAGGAACAGCAGCAGCAGCTGGCAGCCTCGACGCATGCGGCCGAAGGTGCAGATAATAGCGCCGCAGCGGATCTGCAGGGGCTTTTCGAGACTCCAGCGGGCGAAAGCAGTGCGTGGCAACTATGCAGAGTGGCAGTTACTGCTGCTGCGGTGTTCCTTGCGTCTCATCTTGCCTTCTTTCGTGCGGTGAAGGAAGACATCCTTAGCCGAGATGCGGCTGCTGCTCTCCGTGCGTGTGTGTATTCGCTTCAGGAGGCGTAGATTCCTTACGCCTCGATTCATCCGGCAACCTCGTAGTTGCAGACGTACCCAAAGAGGCCTTCTGCTGCAGGTGCAACTATAGTTGGACGGGCAGGCGGTTTGATAAGCGTCTCCAAGAAGCGCAGAGGGAGCAGCACAAGCCAACATAGCGGAAGGGGGGGGTGGGGAACGAGCAAAGGCTGCCGTCAGTCGGTGTCAGTGTGCTCTCTTAGCTGTGTTGCAGGTGTCTCGGGATGTCTGGACTCCTGGGTGGGAGCTGCGTATGTACAAGCGGCCGCCAGCGGCGCGTTCTTGAAGAGGATCTCAACTCCAGAGGCACTTTTGCGCTGCAGGTGTAGCTGCTGTTGCTTCTTCTTTTTCCGTTTCCACGGCATGCGTTTTGCTTGTTGTGCGGCTGCCGGTTTTTTTGGGGTTTTCGTTCGCCTGCCGTCAGTCGTGCGTCTTTGGTGTTGTCGCTGCCAGCTTGTTGCAGTCAGTGGCTGCTGCGGCTGCTGTTGTCTACGAAGGTCGTATCTCGCAGCCTCGTTTTGTTTGTGCGGCTTCCCCACATGCGTCTGTGCTGTGGCCTGTGCCTTGCGGAAGAGCCATCCGGCTCTGCTTTTGCCGCCTTTTTATCTTCCTCTTTGTACTGCCCTTGTCTCGACTACTGTACACCTTTGAGCGGACTGCTCTCGCATCTCTAGGTGGAGAGGGCAGCCTTTGTGTTGGCTTTGCTGCTGTATTGATGCCACTGCAGCCTTACGAGGGGGCGTACAAGAAGACCAAGGGAAAGCGGTGGACTGAAGAGGAAACGCGCAAGTGGGTGGGGTCTAGGGGAGGAGGGGGGAAGAGGTTGAAGGCTGGAAGAAAGGAGAGGGAAAGGAGTTGAAAGCTGGGAGAAAGGATAGGGAAGGAAGGGATTGAAAGCTGGAAGCAAGGAGAGGGAAGGAAGGGGGTGTGCAGGGTCAAACTGCTTTGCTGAATGTAGCGGAGTTTGCAACGGCAGACCAGCGCACAGTTTGACAGCAGCAGTCGTGTTCGTGAGGCAGCGAAGCCTGTTTCAAGGTGTGTGGGTGTGTCTGCCCGTGCAGATTCTATGAGTGTCTGTCTTGTTGCGGGACGGACTTGCTGCTCATTAGCACTATGATGCCAGGAGTTACAGACGGGCAGTTGAAGCGCAAACTCAAAACGGAGGAAAAGAGGAATGCGGCTCTCGTAGAAGCAGCACTTGCAAAGAAACGTGCGCTGTCTCTACAGACCTACGAACAGGTACCTAGCTAGCTACGCATGCCTCCCACCTTCGGGAGGTGATTTTTGCTGCTGCTGCAAGAGCCTTGCTGCCCTGTCTTACGGGCTGCACGGCGTTCGACGCGGGAACAAATTTTCAGTCAAAAAAAGGAAAACGCTTCCCGCAGACGGCCTAGCAGAACCCAGAAGAAATCATGCAGACTGAGCGCCCCTGCATGTACATACACCTGGCGAGACAAGGAGCTTCAAAGCGTCTGATCTCGCGTGCTTGCTTTACGATGTGGCTCTGCAGCTGCACGGCACCATTCGGCGGGAGCTGCACTGTCAACCCTTCAACGATTCTGATGAGGAACCCCCACCAAAGCCGCAAATGCCTCTGGCTCTCCCATCGCCTGGTGTGCTGGTGTCTAAGGACTTGTTAAAATACAGCAACATGCGCTTGGGGCATAGACTGTTTGTTTGCGTTTCTCTGCTGTTTTAAAAATGTAGACGCCTGCCTGCACGGCGGCGTAAGTGCTTGCGTCTTCCCCGCTACAAGGGGCAGCGCTTTGAGATCCCTGAAAGTCTTTCCGGCTCCTGTGACTTTTTACCGCCTCTGAGTCGTCTCCAGCAGCCACCCGCTTTTTGCACCTGGCCGGCTGCTTCCTTCTCAATGCGCTTCCGTGTCTCTGTTTCTGTTTGTGTGCCCCCCCCCGCGCATGAAAGGTTGCTGTCGCCTGCCTGCCCGTGGAGAACTGGCTCTTTGAAGGCGTGCGACTTTCACCGCTGCGGAGATGCACACGCATCCAGGGGTCGGTCGGTTGTGCCTCTAAAGCACTTTTTTGCCTGTGCACCTGCTGATGCGTTTGCTTGCAGCAGGCATCAGCTCGGGGACCTCTAACTGCGGCACGCTGCTCGCTCTGCTCGGAGGCGACGCAGCTGCTGAGGCTGTCGCCAGCCCCCCGCCTTCGACTTTGGAATCCCGAGACACCGAGGCAGCGATGGAGCCATCCGCGCAGACTTTAGATACTTCGCTTATGGCTCTGCTAGGCGGCGGCTTCTAGCTGCGTGTGTGTGTATGCGATGCATATTTTAGCGCGAGTCGCTCTGGCCACAGCACTCGTGGGAATTTCGGGAGGAAGCAGTTTCTCCGTCCTCCGGGGGCTGTCGGCTCCAGTCTTTCGGCGTCTCTGATGGCGCCGAGGTAGAATCACTTTTTGACTTGTAGCACACAAAAACGCAACTGCCTAGCTGTCGACGCGGCCAGCTAGCTGCCTTAAAGTGAGCCGAAACCGGCCATGTAGCTAAACGGTCTCCGTCCTAGAAATTCACTCTTCAGCACTTCTCAGAGGGGCAGATGGGGGGCAGTTTGGGGAAGGACACTTTTGACGGGAGGGGCCTTGTGTAAGAGTGCTGTCTCGTGCGGGCGGCTCCGAAGTGCACACAGAGAAATGCCCTTCTAGTTTGCAGGCAGCGTGAAATGAGCGGCGGCGTTTTGTTCTTTTCTGTTCGTCTCTGTCTGTCTCTTTCTCTGATAAGTGTAGCTGCGCCTATTCATTTGTCTGCTCGGCTATACGGTTTCCCGCTACTAAAATGCGTGTGAAGACTCTTCGAGCGCGTAGACCGGCTGGTGGGGGGAGAAGGGATAATTCTCGCTACTACCGATAAGGGCTTCACCCCAGCGCATTGGACTGCCTCCTCCCCTACAGAACTCGGTGCCGATATACGCTTTTATAGCTGCGGTACGTGCGACACGCACACCCCGTAGACTCGGCTAGAATGAAAGGTCACTGCGAACCACAAGCCGCCTGGTGCTGGAAACAACACGGAAAGGGGGGGCTGTGATTCAACAGTATAGGGAGCAGGGGGGCCTAACTCATGGCCACATACACGGAGACTCAATGGCTTTCGCTGGAAATGTCGCGCAATGAGCCGGGTCGAGAGAAGCGGTGCAGCTGCATAAGAAAGGAAAAGAGGCACAGAAGGCACACCACACACAGGAGCGGTGGAGCCCTTACGCTATACATGCATTGCAGTCCCTAAAAGTCTCTCTAAAGACAGCTCCGTAGTCAGCGTCCAACCGCCTGTTTAGAAAGATTGCCAGCAAAGGGAACGCACGACTAGATCCAACAGCATCATACCCCACGCCTGGCTCAATGCACAGGTGGCAAACCCATGCACGTCGAGATATTGCAAAGTCAGGCATCAGCGAACAGGCACTGTGAAGCGTCATCGTGCCGTCGGATCGGCCCATAGAGGCAGCCAGTATATTTAGCAAGGTGGCCATGGGCTCTCAGGAAAAGGCGTGAACCCTAAACCCCCGCAAAAAGGAGGCTTGATAATGGCGTTCCTCACCTCTCCCTCGAACCAGGTGGAGCTGTTTCTCTCGAATTTGGCACGAAGGGCCGCTACCTTGTTAACCCCATCCTCTGGGATGGATCCCACACAAGGTTCTGCCCCTGCAGCAGTGCCATGCATCCCATACGCAGCACTCAGCAGGACGCCCTTGAAGCAAGGAGACAGCCCCTTCTGCATTATTCTGCTGCCTCCCTCCCCCCACACATTCAACTAGAACACCCTACTCCCGTGGTCTTACCAGTGCCGCTCGTCTGAGCTTGCTGCTTGACAGCATCACTCATACCACGGGCGCGGCTCTCAATCTGGCGATGTGCCGCTTGACCTGAGGTAAGTCTGCCCTTGTTTGGCTGCTGCTGCTGCTGCTGTCTCTCCCTCCACGCACTCTCAGATGCCCTCGAGACGCTGCGGCTGCTTGCCTGGCTAAGTCTTTCCTGGGGCCCCGATGTCGCGTCTGCATCGCCGCTAGAGAGACGCCCCTGATGCCTACCCTTGGCTGCACAATTCTTCATCCACTCCATGCGCGCCTTAATCCGACAGGCTGTAGCCTCGTCGTGTTTTGCATCGCCTCTACACGGCAGCAAGCCGGTCCTGCATAAGCCCCCACCCCCAGCAGCAGCATTATCACCACCACAAGCAGAAGCAATTAGAGGGGCGACAGATCATCAGAGCCTCCCCCGCAGAACGCACCCTACATATATATATATGTATATGCGCACAAAAACCACGCATTCCCTTTTCACTGGTGAGCAGCAAGGAAAACTAAAAGGCCTCATCTGTAGCCCCTATAGGTCTTCAATAGTTCCAGGGAGACAGCACTAAACGAGAGAGAGAGAGAGAGACAGATCAGCAGCCAGTGCAGCAGGCACTTACTTCCGCAGCCGAACAGCCTTGTAAGGGTTCCGCCTCTCCTCGTCAGCGTCTGCATCGACCTGCATCAGCCATTCAGGAAAATCCGAAAGGCCTAATCTCAAGTGTTTCGCATCCAAAGCCTCGGGATCTTCTTCGCTACCCCGGCTGGTCAGCTGCCGCCTGCAGGGGCAGCACGCACCACACGCACTGTTTTGCCTTCCACAAGCAGCATGACACGCTTTCCACCGACAGTGTAGGGGAGGAACTGAGCAGCAGCGAAAGGAGGGAGCGCAAGAAAAAGCATCAACAGCAACGAACGTACGAGCTCGTTGTAAGCAGGCCACCCTGCAGATCATCAGAATCTGATGCAGTGGCTTCTCCTATTTCTACTGGTATCGGAATCAGTGGTACACCCCGTGCGGGTGCCACCTCCCCATTTCTCGCAAAGACCTCCGAAGCCTCAAGACAAGGCTCCGCTGCAAAGTCTGCTGCTGCTGTTGTTGCTGCTAGATACTCTCCAAGAGCTGGTTCTCCCTCGAGAACAGGAGAATGCTCTTGCCTACTCGGTATGGCTGCTACAAAGGCCTCCCCTGCTGCAGGGGATCCTTCCTCCGGAGCCTCTGCACCTCGCACTGCGTCTTCGTATGCTGCTGCTGCTGCTTCTCTTAAGCCCTGCATCTCTCCAGCCTGCTCTGCTGCTTCTGCTGCTGTATTTGTCCCCGTATCTTCTGCCGAAAACGCCTCGCCTTGCCATGGACCCCCTACATCCCACAGTTGCGGTTCTGACTCTGCGGCTGCGCTAATCATAGTTTCTGCTTCTTCGACGCCTTCTGCCGCTGTTTCCACAGGTTCCCGCGTTCCTGTACCTTCGTCCTCCAGCTCCTCAGCGGAGAGCTCCCAGTGGCTTGTCTCAGCAGCAAATCGTTCGGCATATACTTCCCCTGATCTGCCCGAGACAACAGCTGCAGCCCTCGCGTCTGCGTCAGCTACTCCGGCGGCTGCCGCAGCCTTAGCCGCTGCTTCCACTACCAGCGCGTTCGACGCATCAACAGCAGTTCCAGCCTCTGCACGATCTTCTGCTCCTCCATCAGCCGTCTCGTCTAGAGCACCAGTGTCTGCCCCTTCCAACTGAGCTGCAGAAGCGGCCTCGTCTGTAGCCGCTGCTTCTGGCAAAATGCCTGCTTCTGCACAGGCACCCGCATCCGCTGCCTCATGGGATGCAGGTGCCCCATAGTCGCCCGCTTCCACGCCAGTATTCGCCGCAAGTGTCTTCTCTTCGAGGCTCATGCCCAGTCCCGCTGGCCTGCAAATCCACGCAGCAACAAGAGCAGCAACAGTAACAGCAATCGCAATAGCAATAGGAGCAGAAGCAACAGCAGCAGCACGTACATACACGTACATACACATACACACAGATACACACACATATATGCACATAGAGACACATACACACACTTACACATACATGCACACGCATATATGCACATAGAGACACATACACACATACACACACATACATACACACACATACATACACACACATCGATACACACACATAGATACACACCAGCATACACACGTACACACACATAGATACACATACACATAAACACACCAACACACACACATACACACACATACACACACATACACATACACATACATAGATATATGGATACACATACACATAAACACACCAACATACACACATACACATACACACATGCACATACACATACACACACACACATACACACTGTGGCAACACGGAGCAGGATCACGTAATCCCTTCATATGCAAAGGGGGTCTCTACGTGCACCACAGGATGCTTTAAAATCTTCGTCGCACGGAGCTTACGGAGGGATAAGCGGCGACAGCTGCCGAATGATTTCCTCGAGCGGCGCAATGTACGGACATGGCCCCTGATCACCACCGTTAGCGGCAGCTGCAGCCACGATGGTGTTGCACTGTGCATCTGTACCCATGAGAACAGGCGTCTTGAGCGGCGAAGCGTGACTCAGCAAGGTGATTACCCCCGCCTCTGCACTGCTTCGTCTGTCCAACCACTCCAAACTTCGAGACCTGTGCACACCCCCACCCACGCGTGGAATTCCTCACACACACGAAGCGGAGATAAATGTGGACTGCTCTTGTGTAGAAAACGATGCCTCGAAACACGCATGCTTGAGTCGCGTATAATGCCACCTGAACGGCCGCTGCAGACGGCAGACAGAGGGCGGAGAAAAGGACTTTTCAGGCCGAAGGAAAGCGTTCGAAAGGCAAAGCAGCACCAGAGGTTGCAGCACGGAGACGACGCTCAACGCCTTATACGTGAATCACTGAGCGCCTGTTCTCTTGCCGCATCCAGCGCAGCTCAAGTGCAGACAGGCCGCACCAGGAAACACGAAAAAACGAGCGAAAACAGTACGCCGCGCCCCTAAAATCCTTTAAAAGCCACCCCTCGCACTGGCAGGGGGAGCCAAGAGGCCTCCACGCGTCTCTCACCCTCGCGCTTCGTCGAAAGCACATACCGACACACACTCGCAACTGAGGCAAGTCTAAACATCAAGAGAAGAAGCACACGTACCAAGCGAGAAAAGGCTGCGCAGCTCGATGACCCTCTTCAGTCTCAAAAGGCACTTCCGTTGTCAGTGCATCCTCTCCTACCACCACACCGCAGTCGAGGGGCTGTCTCCAGAGCATCGCTGAAGATGCCTTTTCTCCCCCCTCCGAATTGACAGAGGCGCTTGCAAGAGATCGCCCGAGGAAGTTTGCTGTCATGCGCTTCAGCTTTGAGGCCTGGTGACGAACTGCCCGACTGACGGAGAGCTGGTTCTTGCTGACGCTGGTGCTCCTGCTGCTGCCGTTGCTGCTTGCCGTTGTTGTGGCAGCAGCAGCAGCGGCAGCAGAGGCAGTGGCGGCAAGCCCTTGCTGCAGCAAATGTGACTTGCACTCCAACAGGCTGGTGGGGGGTGGCGCTGCTGCCGTTGAGGGAGCCTGTAGAGGGGGTTCGTTCGAGCGATCTGGCCAGGGCACAAAGGCAGAAAAAACTGCCTGATCCTCCTGCTCACGCGATCGTGCTTGCTGCTGCCGCTGCTGCAAAAGCTCCTCAGTAAAGGGGCTCACCGTAGCAGCATGCGCATCCTGCACACGCTGTTGCAGCCTCCCCAAGGTCTGGAAGTCTGCTGGGCTACTGCCGCCGTTGTGGAATGAACAGCTGTTTTTGCTGGTGCTGCGACCTTCCCAAGGAGCAGCGGTGCCTCCCCCCCGCTGTTCAATCACTGGACGCTGCTGCTGCTCCTGCTCTTGAAGCTCCTGTTTCGCTTGCTGCGCCTCTTGCAGCTGCTGAGAGCTGCGATGCACCGGAGAGACGTGGGAGTCAGGGGACGCCAAGGGCCCTTCGCTCTGCAGCATCGCCAGGCAGAGGAACCTCCAGACACCCTCGCACCCTCAACGCTGCTGCTGTGTAGTCTGGTGGCACTGAAGAGGCTTTATGAACGCATGCACCACAGCACTTGCGCGAAGCACAGCTTGGGTGTGGTGCTGGACCTGCCCGGAAAACCACTGGTCTAATTCTGCTGCTACTGCTGCTTTTGTCACGCTGTTGAAATTTCTTCTTCAATCCTGTTCAAGACGACATAAACATCCTTCTTGGTCCCTCTCAATGAGACGCCCCCCTGTAATATTGGAGCCATATGCTGGAGCACCCTCTCCGCCTTTCAAGCGAAGGCTCTGAGGGCCAGCACTTTTATTCATGTGTTGCTACTGCAGCAGGAAGCTCCTGATGATGCTGCTAGGAGGAGACCGCCTCTCTCCGAAGATTGCCTGCTACTACCAGGCTGACAGGGATGCGCCTGCACCTGCCGCGGAGGGTGCACTGCATGCCGCCAACACACCGAATAGCTGCAACTGCTGCCTCGGATTCGAGCGCTTCTATTGCTTCTGGATGCCGTCTAAGGCAATGGTACGGTGTGTGCTAAGGGGAGTCAAAGATACGCAGAGACCGCAATCACCGCTGGTGTGTTTTGTGGAGCATTTAGGAGTGAGAGTACCGGCCCAACGCAACACATGCACCGGCACAAGCTCTCCGCTGGCTCAAGCAGAAGCCAAGACTCCAAGTGTAACATGAATCTGGATGTATGCAGCACATACTTAAGGACCGCTGCAGCACACAAACCACCAAACGCAGCTGCGATTTCGGAAATCAGCTGTGCGCCGCCGTAGTTAAGGACCGCCTCCGGTAAAGAAAACAACTCTGACGCAAAACGAGAGCCACATACACAGAATCTTCTACGTCATTTCATAGAAAATCGGGTTTGCTTTCAGGACACCGCACCGCTTAGTCGGGAAGTTAGCAGACGAGGGCCCCCTTCCACGAGGGGCCCTCGGAACGCGAATTTCGAGATCGCCTAGAGTGGAGCGGCCTCTCTAAAGAGGCGTTTGACGCTTTTGGTGAGGGTAAAATAAAGCCTTATTATCTGTGATGGTCTCTAGAGAACCTCTTTCCCTTTAATATTCTGCAATGGCTCTTGCAGCACTTGAGCTGTTGGTGTAGCTGCCCTTAATCTCTCCGAAATACGGAAGCTGTTCACCACCTGTTGCAGCACATTCTCAAAAACCAATGCTGTCTATGCACTGCAAGCATGGATTGCTATGGCTGTGGTTAGGATAAGAAGCCACTGCCTCGGCAATGTTACAATGGCATTTTGTATGAAAGGCCCCCAAATTCGCGTATTTATGTTCGGCGCCTTCAGCCACATTGTTCCGATGTTAGCTGCGCGGGCTCATTCTGGTTGAATTAGTCACGAATTCGGCAATAGTTCGCCGGACAGATTTGGCGAGCAAGCAGTCATTCCAGAAGACAGCTAGCCTTCGAAATAAAAGATAGTCTTGCCGGAAAACACTCAATATGCTAGACCAGTATGTGTGCGTTAAACAGTCCCCCGCTATGGTGCGTTGCAGATTTCGGTAAGAATACTGCGTCCTCACGTTTGAGAGCGCCGTACGAATCGCGCCAAGCAGCACGAACACTTTCTTCTACATTCGTTACATGACAAAGAATTAGTACAGAACCGACTTATGGGTATGTCTGCTTGGCCATCATATTTTTTCCAAAACCATGCTAGCTGGATACCAGAAGACGCAAATGTTATGTGCACGTGGCCTAGATTGCATGTATTAACTAGATATGATGTTTGGAGTGCTTCGACAATCCAGCTACGCGCATCCTGGCTGTCTCCATCCTTTCTTGGCGAATATGTGAGAGAGCGCCGCCAGGGGCAGGAGGAAGCTGTTTTAAGCAGTACTCACCAACTTTTGGTAAGAATATATTGAGTCTGGGTAAGCTTGGATGCAGAGCGACAGATTTCAGCACATCAAACTTCATTGTTGCTATTCGTCAGCTGATCCACTCGCTGTGACTGTAAAGAATTGCAGTGTTTCCCGACAGCACTTTTTTGGTTTCTTTCAATTTGTGTGGAAACTCAATGATTTAATTTCCTTTGGCAACAGTTTGGTTTTAATGCTTTCTAGCGATAGATTTAGAGGGTGGCACGACGCCTGGTGGGGCCGCAGAACCCGCTCTACAGGCTGATGCAGGCACACTATCCCCACGGATGATGGACAGGCCTGCCCTATCAAACCATCAAATCTTTCATGATATGCTGAGGCGGTTGTACTCGTTAAAAACGGATGGCGGCCACAAACTGGGGTAGCCACTCACAGATTTCTTCTTCTAGCTGAAGATGTAATGAGCTTCATACCCACTAGACAAACAGGTACGATTACTTTTCGCGGCATGTTAGAGACGAAGAAGACCTTCAGTGGTTACGCGTTCCACGCGGAGGAAGTTGGCTGCATCCGCAAATTATAAAACTGCACATCAAGCCTCCATGCAAACCCTGGCATCGGTATATGTAGTGATCGTCTCAAGGGGCAAGCTTTGGAGGAGATGTGACGAATGTAGCACAGTGTCTACCAATTAATCCATGTATCCAAAAATATGGAACTTGGGCTTGCAAAAGCCACAACGTAGAAGAACAGCTGTTTTGTCCACCCGTTATCTTAGAATTACCCGAGGTGTCAGTTCAGGCATTTGTAGGTGGGCAGCAACTTTATAATCAAACGACCGCCCAGTTGGCCTTCCACACATGATGGACTTCTTGAGGCTTCACGAGCAAACGAGCACAGCTCTTTCGTCTTTGGCTTTAGGAAACGGAGTCGCCCTATTGGGAAGTGGCAGGTAGTAAGGTTGAGGAGCTGTCAACCAACCCCAGCTACAGTCCAAGTTGGATCCGAAAAGATAGCCAACAAGACCTTCGCTCCTGTTCAGCCCCACACAGCCACCCAACAGCGTAGGTGCCTCTACTAAGGGGTACTGGGACCTGTGCTTAGGAGCTGCGAACCCACGCGAAAAACCCCAAAAGCTTGAACAACAGAAGTAGGCCTAGCGGAATGAGGCTGCCTGGCGAGCGCAGGCGGCCCTCCAAAAAATGGTAAGCTTCCTATTGGAACGGCGGCGCGATGAAGGCGGCTGGAGAGGATCGAGTCGCAATTGGGACCAACCGCGGTCAACTATGCGCTGATACAAGTTCACAGTAAAGGCCAAAAGGTATTAGCTTTACTTGGCACTGGATGTGAAGCGGAGAGAGAGACGCTTCGTGGCCTCCTCAACAACGCTCCCTTCATACATGTTGAACGGGGTAGAGTCGGTGCCTCAGCAAGGTCAGGCAGAATCTCCATGTGGACGGCTGAGCAAAGCCGTCTAAAATTATGGCCCTGAGCATTCATTCCATCCTAGTGGCTCTGCAGCTGGATCATCACTAGCGAACGCGATCGAACATTCAGCATAAACGAAGCAGAAATGGACAAATGCCAAGAAGTTCGCGGAAGCGCAAAATAATGACTAGCTGCCATCAGGCTAGCCACCTGCTGGTCGTCCAGCGAGCTGTATTCAGCAAAATCCTCGGGAAACCTACAGCTGTTTTCTGAAGTATTGGAATCCTCCACAGTGTGGGAAAAGGTAAGCTTCAAGCGGTTAATACTTTTTAAAGACGAAATGCAGGCACCGACTGATGCATTTGCGCGTATCCCGGCGTTGGGGTCGAAAAAGGACGGAAGGTGGAGCATGGGCGTTACCCTTACTGCCCCTGAACAAGGCTAGTGTGGAGCAGACATTGTCAAGGCTTCTAATCGAATTAGGATGCACTGAATGGATAACAGTCTACGAAGCGTCTGGCATTACAGACACTGTAAAGTTGTCACGTTGTTTGGAGTTATCAATCCTCCTACTAAGTCGCAATGGCGTGCTAATCGGAAATTTTATGAGTCCTTGAAGGAGAACTATTGAATGGTTGTCAACATGGAGGACGTCTTAGTATTCAGCTAAAGCGTTCAAGAGTACGTAAAGCGTGCACTTGTGCTGTTGTGGGACAAGCGGTTGTACAGTGAAGCACTCAGGCTTCCGAATTCCATGAGAACAGATGTGTGTCAGGAGCTCGTGTCTTTCCTGCAGAAGTTGAGCCAGACCCTGTAAAGCGGTCATGGCGAGGCCTTTACCTTTACGCTACCGCATCGACATTGAGAAGCTCTGTGGGCTAGTGTTAGATTCTAGGATTATTGTGGGCCGAAAATATTGTATTCAGTCACTATCCAGTGCCGCAAAGAGCGTTTAAGTGTTGCTTTGCCAGCTAGATCGTACCCCCTTTTAAAAACCGCGCCCTCGGGCTTTCGTGTCTTGACGTCTAAACGAAGTTCCTGCAGGAGAGCGCAGTACTTTGTTCGTATACCCTATTCTGTTCGGAGTACTGCAAGCTCCATACAGCAAGGCACAATGCTGTGTGAGTCTGTACCAGATTCTATGTGCAGCTAGCTGTGAACGCTTTGATTGCGTGGTGTGCGTAGCTAGGCGCGCCTCAGCTGGCTCTCTACCCTTGTGTGGGGAACCGTGGGAGTGGCGGAACGGGAGGGCAAAAGTTATTTTAGGAAACACGCAATAACTTTTGATCGGGTTTGATTAAAATCTGAAGTAAAGTGTCTCTTAAGGGAGACCTCAGACTGTGCGTCACAGTTACAGGAGTTACATTGCGGCTTTCCTGTGCAAGTCAGATATCGTCTCGTAACGTGAGGTTAGGAAGAGGTGGTTATATTCTAACATAAGGACAACTTTCTCCCTTAAAACTGTAGAAGCTTGCCTTACAGGCAGCTAATTGTGGTTTAAGCTACGAAATTCTTGTCAAGATCCGGTGAACTCTACCTCCAGGTAGCCATAATCGTTAAGTGCACCTAATTTGCTGATTCAGGGATTTGTTCTGTGAATCACACTGAGTAGAATAGTTGCGTCAGGAACTTGAGCGAAGTTTGGCTCAGAGCGTGAAGTGAGCCGTACCTTGTGGCCACGCCTGTAGCAGATCCAGCCTGAAATTGAAGTGGCGTTCTCCCACATGTGCTGCACATTGCATGTCGGTCTCTTCTATTTCAGGAGTCGAAGAAGTGGATAAAGGGGGGACGTACAAAGGAAAAGAAAGGTAGGGAATGGGTAAACAGTGTCCGGCAGCAGGGAGCCCCAGTGCCCCACACCGCTAAGACAGTGCCTGGCGTGCGGCGTCATATGCAGCCTTCAAGTTTATGTAGAGCTCTTCTGCCTTCTTGTATGTATGAATGATTTCTGTTGCGTCATGACTTTTAGGGTCTTTCGATTCTGTTGGCTTCCCCGCGTCTCGCAACGTGCTGCAAGGTACTGCGTACTGCCACTGCCGCGCCACATTCTGCTGAGGCGGCGTTTGTCTCTGACCTCCTTAATTCATGTTTCCAGCTGCCGCATTCACTTTTGTTTATTGTCGTCTCGTTTATCCTAATTAGTCCCTCCTTGGGGCCCCCCGCAAAGGGGAACGTGCAACAGCCTGCTGCTGGGGCTACCTTGGGGGCCCCTTTGGCTACTTAGTAGCTCGTGCCTTCCTGGTTTACATAGGCACCTGGTTGCTCCCACAACGTGAATCGTCTAATTTATTTCAGTTTATATCCGTCGCATGTGGAGGGCACTCTAGCTGCTCCACCTACTGAAGTGTGGTGCGTCTCGCTGTAGGCACACTGCCTGCATTCACCCCACCGCCCTTTCTCGTGTCGTCGCTCTCCCTCATTCCTCAGCAAAATCCCAGCTCCTTTGTACCCTTAGCGTGCGGAGTGTAAGGGGCTCAGATCTGCCTTGTTGCTGCTGGTCAGAGGGTGTTGTTGCGAAAAATCTGGCGCAAAAGGACAGAGGCAAAGAGCCCCTCCTCCGCAATCTGAGCCCGTGGTCCCTATTTCTTCCGTGTTTGTTCTGCCCTTCACCTGCTTCCTTTAGCAGCCGCACCAGCATCTGTTCATGGGGAGGATGGCGAGCGGCACTGGAGACAAAGGCGCTCTCGTGAACCCCTACGAGGTCTTGAAGGAGGAAGATGCCCTGCAGCGGCGGCTCGAGAAGCAGGCAGAGCGCGAAAGGAGGCGGAAACAGCGGAGGGAGGAGAAAGCCGCAGCCTCCGCTGCCGCTGCCGCTGCCGCTTCGGCAGCAGCTACTGCGGCAGCCGCAGCAGCCGTAAGGGCTCAGCTTTCTCCAGGTGCAACTTCTCTACTGCAGGGTGCTCGATGGGCAGACGTTGATGTAGACTCCGAGGAGGAGGGGGCCCCCCCGTCTGCCTCCGATGTGCGCAGGACTGGGGGGTCTTGGCCAGCGGCTCCTGGGAGGTGTGCGCATCACCAGAGGGATGCCTTCTACTCAGACGCTGAGACTTCCTCAGAAGAGGACCTTGAGAGCGACGCAGAAGATGATCCGCACGGAGATGAGTCCGCCGACAGCAGCAGCAGCAGTGGGGAGGAGGAGAAAAGCGGCCATGCTGCTGGGCCGAACAGAGAACAGCCAATTAGGTCGCCCGCTGAGGCAAAGAAAAAGGCGAAAGGTGAGGAGCGAGGTCACGAGGGCTGTTGCTTTTCCGCTTGTCGCATTCTGAGTGAGGCACCCCGCGCGCCGCCACCTTTGCATGTTTTCCCCTTGTGTTTTTTTCGCTCCGTTCGCTACTTTGTTGAGCTCTGCTACTGCCAGCTGTATATTCTCAAGGCCGAGCCGTTGAGGCGTACGGCCTGGCAAAGCCGTGGGCTGCAGGCCTCCCAGCAAAGGCGTCAGTCGACAGCACACACAGGATCTTAACAGCACACTCAGGATCTTAACAGCACACTCAGGATCCGAGAATTTTTGTGTGGCCTTGGCTTGCTGCAGGCGCTGTGGGTGGCACTGCTGCAGACCCCTTGAAAGGTTTGAGTCGGAAGGAGCGTAAGCAACGAGAAATGGAGGAGCTCGAGAGGGCCCTCAACGAGGCTGGCTGTAAGTTGCATTCCATACGGCTTATTTCGTAGTTGGCAGCTCTTGCCTCTTGCTAGTAGTCTTCCATCTGCTTGTTGAAGAGGCAGAAGAAGGCGTGCCTGCGTTTCTTCTCTTCAGTAACTCCGGCTGCTTCTCCAGAGCATCAGAAACAGCAACAGCAAAAGACGGGGGAAGGAGCTGCTGTAAACGGGCGACCCTCCGGCAGTGGTGAGAAGGAGAAGAAGAAGAAAAAGAAGTCTCAGCAGCAGCAGCAGCAGCAGCAGCAGCAGGAGGAGGCTGAATCTGAGGATACAGGGGACACTCCTGTAGGTCCTGTGCCCTTCGGCTGGTAGCGGCGCTGTGCTTGCTTCTATCCTCGAGTTGTTGACTTATTTCGGCCTAGCCCGTTTCCCCATAAATCAGCATGCGGCTGTTTTTGCGCAAACGCTGCAGGCTGCTCCGGAGGATCCAGCGAAGATCGCCGCTCGGTTGAAAGCTGCCGCGGCTGCGAAGCGCAGCCCAGCGAGCAGCAAGGACCTCGCGAAGAAGCTGGCAGCTCAGGAGGCGAAGGCGAAGATGGAGAAGGCGAAAAAAGAGAAAAAGCCAAAGCTCTTCTTCCCGCCCAAACAGTGAACATGGCATTGAGCTGCTCACGGCCGTGCGCCCCTCACCGAAGGCTCCCTGTTTCTCTTGGGGAGGAAGCTGTGCCCTGCAGTTCCGCAGTTGGTAGTTTTAGACACCGTCATTCTACTAAGAGCAGCGGCAGCTGGGGTTGCGACAGAGCATTTTGCATACTTAAGCGACACATGCAGCGAACACTATCGGGGCAGCTTCTCTTTGCGGGAGCGAAGGGTCACCATGCCTGGCTGGGGTCCCTGGAAACGCACAGCAGTTATGAGCACCGCGAGACTTGTGATGCAACGGGGACCTTATAGAGGTAATATGGTGTTTTGAGGCCCTACGATTACCCAATCCTTTTATAACTTCTGGCCACCAATTGATAATTTTGAAGCAACGTAATGCTGTTCAGGGAAATTGAGTCCTTGATCCGACTAGACAGCGAGAGTTCTGGTTCTGTAGTGGAGACAGCCTTTGGATTTCGGTGTGTGCATCACCAGCAATCGCACTTGTGTGGACGTCTACATGTGGCCGGGTGCATATTTATATGTACACTCTTTGCCGTGCATCTAAAGCAGGATGTAGTCCCGACCGAGATTGTTTTGAGGGGGGAATATTGATGGAGAAGCAACTCGGCGCAATCTCGGCGCCACAAGCCGGGAGGAGAGGGGGAGTAGGAAAAAGAGTAGCAGGACAGGGACAGGCTGCCAAATGGCCCTCTTATATTGCATTCTTTCCATAAGGCATCGGCAAATCTAACGGGAAAAAGGGGCATTTGTGTTTGTCTGGCCATAAAGTGGGGGCTCTTTCAATCCCTAAACAACGGGCCACCAAAAACATGGCACTGCTCTATCAGCGGTTCTCTCTCGTCAAAAAGCAGTGTTTTGTTCGCTCCTCACGGAGGAAGGGGGTTCGAGAAGCTCCCATCAGCCCCTGAATACGCCTTTTACAGTAACAAAGGATCGGGTAGTACATGACGAGTTTAAGTAGGGTTCCCCTACTATAGCTTGGCGCTAGGAACTCTTCTCTCTCTCGGTAGATATGGTCTAGGGGCGGGTCCCACGTAGAGAGAAGCAGGCCGTATCAATCGGTTAACTGCCCGCTGCTCGAAAACGTGCGCTGCCCACCCGGCTGTCCGTGCGATTGCAAATAGGGGCGTGAAGAAAGCCATAGGCACTCCACATCTGCAGCAAGTGCAGCACAAGCGAGGCATATACACTTGAAAAAACGAACGGCAGCATGGTCAGCGACAGCAACGGCAAAATGCTTACTGTTTGTAGGCAATCGCTGCAGAAAAGTCGACGTTTGGATGCATCTTCTTCCTCTTGAGCATTTCCTCCTCCATGAAGGCTCCAACCTGCACCATTATGGGGTCAGAGTGCGGTAGCTTAGCCTTTGCAAGAGCTTCAGCAAGTCCCCGCATCAGGGGGGCCCTAGGGTCGCCATTCTTGTACATGCGGTGCCCGAAACCCATCACCAGTTCCCGCCGAGAAAAGGCTTCTTCCAGCTGCAACAAAATGCACTCTAGAAGGCAAGGACACTCTCATAAAATTGCCGCCTTCGGAGTCACAAAATGAATGGATGCCCATCTCCGGAGGCGAAAGAACAGTGTGGTTGCACGCGCTGTGCCATCATCAGGAACCATTAAAAGGCTTGTAACAGTGCAGTCTTCTAGGATGGGCAGGATATCTGTTGGGTCTAAATGTACGGCCACTGTAGCTTCGAATTTACCCGTCTTTTGGCCTTGTCGACTGAACGTAAAGGCATCAGCATTTCCAAGGCCGCTTCGTTGGCTCCTCCGTGTAGAGGCCCCTTCAGAGTACCAATTCCCGAACAAATGCAGCTGTAGAGGTCGCTTCGGGTCCCCGCAGTTACGCGACATGCAAAGGTTGATGCTGCAGCACGAGACACCCAGTAACCAGAAAGAGGATCGGCTGTGCACTAGGCAGCACTGGCAAAACACGACATCCACGAGGCCTATGGATCGGGAGTACAGGCATAGGAGAAAATTCGGTGGTGTTGCTGCACGAGGGTTGATGCTAACAGCATCCTGCGAAGAGCGGAACCCTACATCATGAGGACTAGGGACTGGGGCCTCCTACCATTAAAGTCATGCTCTGCGTAGAGAATAAGAGAAGTGTCCAGAGTCTTCGCAACGACGGGGTGCGGCTGTAAGCAAACGCAGCATAAGTCCTACGTCGTGGATTCAAATCCTCAGGGTTCAATTTTCCCGCAGTTCGTAATCCCTTTGTGCCTTGCGAGCGCTGCTTCACCTTGAATTCGGGGTCTCCATGCAGGAGTTTTAAGAAGTTGACAGCCACCGAGTCCTCTGGGTTCGACTGAAGAGATATCTCTTTACCCGAATTGGAGAAATGATACCAGTAATTAAGGGCTCCGGCGAATCCTCCAATGAGGCGCAGGGCAATCTGAGGGGAGAAGTGAAGGACATGCGAAGGCCACGGGGAAACCACCAGACGCTCGAGACTCTTGGGGAGCCTTGCGGTATGCAGGGCAAACACCACAGGCTATGAAGCAGCATCTTATGTGTATGCGATTGATAGGAAGTGGATAAGTCCTCATGTACTTCAACTTGCTGCACTGAAGGAGCTGTCTCTGGCTCTAGGGTCCCTAGGACGGAACAGGTCGTCCTCAAGACATCCTGCAATCAAACAAGAAAGTGACATGTGTCCTGTCATGTTGATATTGATGCATGTCTCTCAGTATATGGATACCTTTTCAAAGCTCCCCTGATGACTTCAAGAGGAACTTCGTTCGTCTTTTTTGAACCCACCATTGGGTGTGCTTCCTTTGGAATCAGTTTAAGAACTGCTAGGACCTGGGGTGGTAACTGCCTCGCATCACATAACTTTTGTTTTAGGGCAGTGAGCTGCTCTTGAGTAGGCAGTTCCCCCATCAAAAGCAAATGTACGACCTCTTCGAATGTCGCTTCTCTGGCCAAGTCCACCACATTGTATCCACGGTAGTTCAGGCCTTCGAAGTCATGAGCCAAACGCACAAATCCACATTCAAAAGCTCACAGTGAACATAAGCAATGCTGGTGGGGGGGATACAGGTATTTGCTGCAGCCTGCGTTACTCTGCATCACACACTCCTGCAAAACAACATCCGAAGAAAATGACACACCACTTCCTAGTGCCACAGTGCATATGGACGACTCTCCAGCTATTATCCCGGCAAGGCCTCCTGATGAAGGCTTTTTTGGAGCCCCTATGGGTGCAGTGCTCCTGGCCTGAACCCCGGCCTTCCAGTCGTGAGAGGAAGAACCGGCAAAACGGCTCTCCTGCTGCCTGTAGCTCCCAATTCGGGCATCTGATGAATAATCCTCTGAAGGCATGGCTTCTATTGCTTTGTTAACAATAGTTTAACAAGTTGTGTGCAGCTGGTTGGTGGAATACGGTAATGGAAAACCGGGGACGCTGAGGTGACCCGTTCGCAAGTGACCTTGAGCTGATGCACGAAAATCGAACCTGGATGCCTTTGATGCCTATAGAATCAAAGAATTTCCTAGATTTTGACTGCAGAAAATGACTGCGAATATCCGACGAAGGATTCCAGAGGGAGGCTGGTGGATGCGTGGACGTCTCGTTAGCTGGGAAGCCGGAGCAACAACGTCGTGAGCCTTTATTGGAAAACCACTATTAGCTTATGTGGTTGCGTCATTCACATACCCCCAAAATAGTAAGAGCAGTTGCTTCTATTATCGGCGCACTGACTTTCCGAACCAGCCAGTGTCAAGCGGCACCGGATCCACAAGCACTTTCCACGGGGTAGGGGGCGGAAAGCGGAGTACCTATTCGGGTCTATACAAATTAAACGTATTTACTATTGGTCTAGCCACTACATCGGAATCCACAACAATCTTCCAATGTTCACCATGAGCGACGCAGAGGCACGCTGCCCCTCAACTCACTGGTACCATCCGACAGCCTATATTGGTATCACGCCTTGCCGTGTCTGAGCAGTAGTCTCGGAGCTATTTATTGTGGCTAAGAAAAGGTTAATGGTTGATGTGAGGCAGCGTGTCCCAGATCCCTTCTCGAGAAGGAGCAGGTAATTATTCAACAGTGCTTCGCACGTAACTGGCACGGCGCTGTAGTCACCTAAACGCTAATCTACATCTACTTAGGCCACATCTTGCAGCTACTCAATCTGCACACTAATCGTAGAAGCTGTACAGGCCCAGGCGGCCACTCAATCACTTATTTGCGTGGCAAAACACCGCACAAGTTCCAGGTGGAGTGGTCCTACCCCAACTCCCCGCCTCGCCATAAGCACGGCTGAGCCTGCATCCCGCCCTGCAGATTTCCATTAAACCCCCTGCAATATTTCAGGAATCAGGCACGTCTAATCCACGGAGATTTCGTATACGTAGATGTCACCGCTTGTGGTGCCAACGAACAGAGTGCGCCCATCATATGACCAGTTGAGGGAGGTGCACCATGGGATGCCACTCTTGACTGGCTGGTCTGGATGAATGTCGTCAAGCACATTCTTGTTCTCCAGATCCCATATCTGTAGCAAATAAAAACCATAAACCCCACAACGAAGTGAAAGAACCAAGTGGAGCACAGCCAGCCACAGATGTTGGCGACCTGGAATCCTTTTGGGTCACTTTCCCACGAATAGCAAAATCAGAAGGACATGTGCAAGTGGTTAGTAACTTCTTGATTGCGGCTCTGACACTTAAAATCCTTTTCAGGGCAGCTCATTCGCTCGCTTTGAGTCGAAGAGCACCTGTCAATACGAGGAATGATTATTCATCATTGCCGCAGGTAATTATTACGGAACTCGTCAACAGTTCTACAAGTAGGGTGCAAAAACTGACCTTGACGGATTTGTCAGTTGCGGCGCAGAGCCAGTAGTTGCATGGGGAGAAGCACAGGCTGTTGATGGTGCAGCTGGCATCTAGAGAGTAGAGGTGCTTGCCCTCGCTGACGTCCCACAGCATCGCCACGCCGTCCTTTCCTCCAGAGGCGCAAAGAGAACCATCAGGGGAGATCGTGACGGTGTACAGCACAGACGTGTGGCCAACAAGGTTGGTGGTCAGCTTGCAGGTCGACAGACTCCACACCTGTACAGATGGCAAGTGCGAGACCAAAGAGAGCCACGTGGTAGAACACCCTTTGCATCAAGACTACAAGTGTGTTTTATCATTACTTCTGTTCTTGTCCGCACAGCGCGAGCGGAATACGCAACGCGTACGGCGGAAGCAATCTAGAATGACTTTTCGCGCAAAATAAAATCCAGCGTCAGAGGCTTGTGATGATACAGCCTACAGCCTCTAGGTGAGTGCCTCGCTAGAACCTCGACGTTTGCAGCTCCTGGTGCAAGCCCCACAGAGAGGACAAGCTGCGCAAAGCTACTTGAGAAAAATGCAGAACTTTCGACGCACCTTAACAAGCTTATCCCAGCCGCAGGAAACGATCAAGGGCTCCTTTGGCGACGGGGAGAAGCGCACGCACGACACCCAGTCGGTGTGCTGGCCTTCCTCGATGGTGTACTTGCAGTCAGCGAGCGTGTTCCACAGGCGGACAGTTCTGTCGCGGGATCCCGACACGATCTGCCTGTTGTCTGCGCTAAAGGCCACGGAGTTGACGTCGGATGTGTGCTTCTGGAAGGTGCGAACTGTTTCGCCCATGTTCAGGTCCCACAGCCTAAGCGTCTTATCCCACGAACCCGACAAGGCGAAGTTGGAATCACTGGAAATCACAACATCCTGCACGCACTGAGAGTGGCCAGTCAGTGCCCGGCGAGCAAAGCCGACTCCATCAGCATCAGGACAGTCGTGCAAGTTCCACACGATGATCTTCTTGTCTGCGTAACCGCAAAACATAGGCCCTCAATGGGCTTAGCCACTCAGTGCAACAACACCCCGGAGAAGGCACGCAAAACACGCATCAGGCATCTATGGGAGGCTCTACACAGCGCGTATATACACCCAATCTCTTGCACATAACGCAGAACCCGAATATACAAAAAGCGCGAGAGGATGTTCGTTTCAGGAGAGCCTTCTTCTGTGGGCCTCGGAGATTCTTCGCGGCACAGACCCTAAGGCCTACAAGTGAGCTGGGATCTCGAGTCATCCTAACCTCTCGAAAAGTGGTCGGCAACCGACCAATCACATTCAAAAGACGAGTATGACACAGAGGAAAAGAGCAACAAGCACCATCGGAAGACTTTCAGCAGTGGCGCCAGTGGCACCACGCCGAGATTTCTAGCGACAGAGGCCGTACGGCCTACAAGTGAGCTGGGATCTCGAGTCATCAACTTGCGCATCCGATGAAACGCGAAAAAGGCTGCCCCAAAGCGCTAAAAGATGTAACACCTCAATGAGTGCCGTTCCGAAGTCGGATGCTCTTAACAGAACGACCGGTGGAGGTGAACCTTGCGGACCATTTTGGTGCCATTGTAGCCTCTCCCGAGATTTTCGCCACCGAAGCGGACCCTCGAAGCGAGGATATGCTAGACACCGAAGCAGAGGGACTCTCAAACTTGTGTATGTACAGCCGAGCGATCATGGGATGAAAAATACAGAGAAGGGCGCGGGACATGGTGCCCCAGCCAAAACCCATATATGCATCGCCAATGCAGGAAGCGCAAGCAGTACACAATGTACGGCAGTGGCAAGAAAACGATAATGTTCTGCTGTGGAAGCATTCAGGGAAGTCTCCAGGCCAACACCCCACACCAAGAGTGGAAAGGCGGCGGCTGTTTCAAGTCGCACGAAGGGTGACACATTCACAGGGCGTCTCAGTTCCATTAAATTCAACAAGGCAAAAGAGAAATGGAGCAGGGCAACACGCCTGGCACCGGAGCCGCACTTCAGACAGCCCCTAAGTCCTCTTTCCATGAGCGTCGGCTACAACGTGGGGTACACCCGGGCCTGTGAGGTAGAGGGATCTACGTGGAGGGAAACAGAGAGCATGGACAAAGTATTCGGGTTCTGACCTCGTGAAGAAGAGATGATTGTGTTGCTCTTGACCGAGGGCGTCGAGATGGCCGTCACCCAGTCGGTGTGGCCCTCAAGAATGCCCTTGAAGACGAGGGGGGAGTCCGCTGAAACGCTCATTTTCCGGGGGTTTTAGCGGAGCGAAACAGTGAAAAAAGGGGCACTAACTCTCACGAACCTCGCGGCTCCCCTACATCGACCAGGTAAACCGCAATATACCAGTTCCCACATGCATGCTGCGTGGGGAGCTGCCACAGCGGGGTGCAGCTGCTGCTGTAGCAGCAGCTGCATCCCCTCGCATGCACTTGCTTCATCAAATGGGGTTGGTAGCCAATTTCGTGAATACACAGATTCCTTACCAGCTACTTAAATCCTGAGACCACATTTCCTTTTCGGTGATATAGCGGTGTAGCAGGGCCTTACGGGACTTTAAGTACTTCGGTAATGCACATTGGTTTTAGCTGATGACTGTAGCGCTCCATCTATAGTCTTTGTACGGTGACACTTCACTCCGGCATCAATACAGGCTCAGAGAAAATCTATTTAGTGGTTTTAAAAATAGCTTCCTCCATCCCCTGCCGCGCCTCTCAGAGATCCCACATGAGGGGACAGGGCCAGCTGGTGTGTGTAGCTGCCCCCCCAAAGCACTCCGAGCATTCACAGTAAGGAGTGCGTAGCAACTAACGAACACACCCCCAAAAGCTGCGTCTTCTTGTATCAATCTAAATACTCTGTAAGAAATGAATTCTACGAACACACAAACCAATGCTCAATTCTTATCAAATTCCTGGTTGAAGATACCCCATCTAATAAAAGGCGCTTGTAAGTAGCTTGGCCCTATGCATCTTTCCCCATTTCGAAAGACACGTTTTCGTGCTCCGGACTGCACTTTGAGACCAAGCGCATGCATGAAAGCAGAGGAGCTTCCACCCTAGCGCCGCTTGCCGGATAGGCAGAAGCGCGAAAATACTGCGAATAAGAAAGCACATGTATAAATCAACTGCTGACGTGAGATGGAAGAGAAGGAAGCAGCCGACAGAAGCCAACAATGAACGAGACACCAAATTAATGCGACCGTGTTGACGTGATGGCTCGCTCCCATTGGAACGCTGAAATGTGAGCCTATTGCTGCGAGTACACTCAAGACAAATAAAATGTGTGAACAGAGCAAAGTACACCCCAGCTCAGCAGCACCTCACCGCCTTGTTAAGCGATCTCTGTAGGCGGGCAGCGCAGTCGACCCAAAGGAGGCGTAGGCAAGAATGTAAAGTCAGCAAACCTGGGAGTGCCTGCTTATGAACTTATGTGTACGGGACAATTTGCAAAAATACGCACCAACATTTCGCTCAATAACATTTGACAAAATTGGCTCTTTCAGGATCAAAACCTGAGCGGGACATGGACAGGTATCGGGAATTGCGAGCAGTGCCAGTGATGGCGCCAAGAGCTCTTAAGTAAACAAAAGCCTAAATTCTCCCGCGGGCAACGAAACCCAGCTTCTTCTCCGTTAAGCATTAAATGTGTCGATTCCAACCCCGTTACAGTGCTTCTGTCCAGTGAATCCTCAACATTCAGAAATGCTAAAATTCAACGCTTCTGTGGCTCTCTGCGAATCATCTGGCTCCACACAGTCACTGGCTTGCGCGGTACAGTCCGCGAATAACCGAAAAAGTTTTGAAGCTTCTCTAGAGCACCAAAACCGATAGTGTTATGGGTCCTTTACCCGCGAGCAGTCAGCCCGCGTTCGACACCTCACTAACTAATCGTGTTGAGGACACTCGGAAGGGCCCCACAACTCATCAGTGAGCCATGTTCAAATAGAGCCTTGTCGTTGGGGACTAAATCCTGTCCAGAAAGGCGCTACGACATAGGGAGAACTTTCAGTGAGAGCTCTATTGATCCTAGAACTGGCCACTTTTCTTGTAGTGGAGCACTCGGGGTTTCCTTCAGCATACTGTCACTACAGTATAATATGCTCCAATAGCGGCCGTTGTTGATGATAGCAGATTCTTACAAACACTGTACAAGTCTTCAGCCGTTGTTACAGCCTCAGTTATCCCGAAGATGTTCTCTTTGCCAGCCGATCTTTACCTGAACACTATCCAAATCGAGGGTCAACATCCAGAAAGCCCCAGTAGGCCGTATCCATCCCACAATCATCCTAGGCCTGATCGGACAGGCAACAGTTTTTAGCAAAGGGAGACTAGAAGGAGTGTTCGATGGCGAACGTGCAAAGATCAGGTGACCCGTGAAGGACATGTAATTTCAGGATACAAATACAAATTTAAGCGTGCACATGTGTCTACCACTTCCTAGTCCTAAATCACTAATGTGCTCTATACTGTCCCAAACACGCGTCATGATGTACTCGATTATGGTAAGGACCTACGATTCTATAGGAAACTGTAATATATTCCGCAGAAGCTCCTTGACAACTTAAAAACACAAGCATCTTCATGCACAGAATGCGCATCAGGATAGCTTTTATGAAAGCTTGTGGCCTTGTGTTGCGTAGGGTCTTATCCAGTGTATTTGGGTATTTGCAGGGTCCATCCGTTAGGTGTCTCTGTTTCATGTCCAGTCATTCAACATGTGCGAAAAAGAACCAACGGAGATCCGGATTATCAGGATTATGTAGGCCGTCTGCAGCTAGATCACATCACGAATACCCAAATGGATGCAAAAGACAAAGAATGTAACCTGAGAGTTTTACCTGCAATGACGTTATGCTCGTGGCCAGCAGCACAAGAAGTGGGAGAGCTTCAGCTTTTGCAAAGAAGCAAGATGTCCCCATCTGCCGCTTGCCCAGGAACTGGTTGATATTGATTACTTGGTCTACTTTTTTATCTTAAGGTAATAAAAAAGGTAGAACTACTCAGAGTTATTAGCCGCTGGATACGAGCGAGACGAGAAAATCTGGGGATCCAACAAGTCCTAAATCTTTCGGGGGAGATATGAATCAGCGGAAAGGAGTAGCGGTTTGCGTTTTGTTGAGGTGAGGGCCGATGGTGAATTGTGTTAATCGTACTAACACAGCCCCCGTAGAGCATCTGCCTACGGTCAGTGAGACCTTTTGTGATGTTAGTTGCATGACAATTCACGGTCATGTGGGCTGGAGGTAATAAGTCACTAATCGATGCAGAACGTGAAAACCACCAGTTTTTAAATAAGCATCGCAGCTTTCACGTTCGTCGCTTCTTATCTCTTCGCATGACAGCAAGTGAAAGGCACTAGCACCTACCCTTGGTCCCTGAAGGTGCAGTTTATGCAGGATCTCCCTGTATTCATCAACTGATCTACGCCCGACTAGCTAGAATCTAGTAATTTTTCTCGATAATCTACTAGCATCTTCCTTTGCAATGTGACTTTGAGTGTGTGCTGAGCCCTTTGTAGTCTGCACCCAGGGGCAAAGCCTCGTAGTTTGCCCTGTGCTTTGAGGAAAGGGAGCGAAAGTGCAGGCTCGGCACGAACACGCGGTGATAGAACCTCCCCCATACCTCCCTAAGAAACCATGCTGCCGAGGTCTCGAAAAGCGGCTACACCGAAAGTGCATGCTGTTTCCCGTAATTATCCGCAGAAGTGCTTGATATGCTTTAGATGCCAATTTCAGCCCGAAACGGCTATTTTATCAGTCTATCTGGTGACGCATGTTCACGTCATCGTTTTCACCGTTACATTCACCAAGGTAGGAAATATCGATTGATCTAAAAGCAGCAGTCAATAGGCCAGGGTGGGGGTCGTCTGTGGCAGCCTAGAGCACCGCAATGAGCAATAGGCTTGTTTCTTCATTTGCCCCCACAGAAATGAGCCCACTTCCAAAACATTGACGCATGGTTGCACTATAGTTGAAGGTCTGGAGAGAGATGGCCAGAGGTCATCGAAAGGGGCCCGCAAGGTACTCACATGCCTTTTGGCTGCAGTGTACGAGAGTGGCTTGCTAATGCGAAAGCAATGATATGAGCAGTTCGTAACATCTAATATCCTGACGCAAGCTTGTCATATGGATCTGTGTGTGCCCGTGTGTCTCTGTATCCCTATGTATACAACAATACAATATGAAAACCAGTTAGTATGTGGAACGCAGTATGCAATTCTAAATACTGCACCTTCTTTCGCCTCCATAATTTCTCCGCAGACACGGACATGTATAAAGCAAGGATGTGCAGACAAATATACCGGGGCCAATAGGTTTACATCCCTCTTGATGCGCCTATAGCCGAAGTGTTATCAGTAGGTGGCTCAGAGATGGAGACTCCTTAGGTCTCCGAAAGACAGTGTATTTAGGCGGGCAGAGAAGACTCGCAGCTCCAAGGCTGCAAACTGCACCCTCTATTTGTCTCTCAAGGCCTTTTCTGCCTCTAATTCCAGACTATGATTTTGCTGCCAGCGTAGAATGGCAACTGCAAAAGCTGTAATCTACACTCCTCAGCATAGGCTACTGCGGAGGCTGCATTGGAAGCCGGATGCGGAACTTCGGGGGGACAGCAGTAGCTGCCTGCTGCTGCTGCTGCTGCTGCTGCTGCTGAGGGTTGTAGGCTGTTAGTTGAACCGGCGGGTATGGCGGTTGGGCATAGAAGGAGTGCTGCTGCACGGGTTGCTGCTGCATTGGTTGCTGCTGCGTTGGTTGCTGTGGATCATGAGGCTCAGGGTAGGTATAAACAGGCTGCGTCTGCTGCATAGGGAGCTGATGAGGCACAGCAGCACTGACTGGTTGCTGCTGCTGCTGTGCACCAAATGAAAGTCTGATCCGCAAAGGCTTCATCCCTTGTGGCCTCTGAGGGGTCCCCTCAACTATTTGAGGTGCTGCAGGAGCTGGCATGTAGTCCATCTGCTGTTGCGCTGGATGGAAGCTAGGTGAGCTATCCCTCTCCTTTTTCTTGGCCTTTCCTGCTTTCCCCTTTCTATCGCGTTTCCCCTTCTTCTCGTGCGATAATCCCTCAGCGCCGAGCGAGACAACACCCTGGGGAGTAGCGGGAAACTGCTGCTGCATCAGCGGAGGCCACATCGCTACTCCGGAGAGACTCGAGGAGGCACCTCCAAATGGGGTGGGGGGTTGCTGAGACTGAGAAAAGCCGCAGGCGGCAGGATCGGCGTCTTGATAAACTCCAGGAGCCGTCTGAATCGCAGAGGATCCCAGGGAGGGGGGCCCTGAGGGCGCAACGGAAGCGAAGGGATACGCTGCAACAGCACTTGCTGCCTCAGCCTCCCGAACTGCTGCTCTCCGTTGCTTTTTGGACTGAGGTTGCAGCGGCTGCTGCTGCTGCTGCATGAGCTCCTGCTGCGAGCCTGTTAGCATGGGAAGGCTTTTATTGGAGGTGCGGAGGGGGATCTCTATGCCCTGAGGGACATATCCCAGGTAACTCGGCATGTAGGCTTGCTTCTTGCTGCCCCCAGCTGGTCTGCCTAAGCCTGTGGCTGCTGCAGCGGATGTAGGGCGCACCGGCAGTCGCACAAGTGCCTTCCGCTTTGCCGAAGAACCCCCCGCAATGGAGCTGCCTTGCTGCTGCTGCCAGGCAGCAGCTGCGGCAGCTGAGGCTGCAGAGGGCGTGGGGGAGAACGGCACATAACTGTCGTAGTAAGAGTTTGCCGCGGATCCCCTGCTTGGCTGGAGCACTGAGGAGGTGACACTTCGGCTGTACGAACCAACGCTGCGGACAGTGGAGCTCAACTGAGAGGAAACCGCTGACACCTCGTCATCATCAGCCTCCGCCTCCCCTTCCATCAGCTCCCCACTCAAGGATGCCCCCCCCGGACCAGTTGACTCGGCGTCTGCAGAGGTCCCCACACGCCACAAAGAAAACAGCAACAACAAGAGCAGCAGTAAAAGAACAACCCCCTTTTCTGTGGCAGCGTGCGTGTAAACCGCAGGAGGCACCGCGTTAGCAAAGTAAAGCAGCTCTTGCAGCAACACGAAGCATCCCTCGGCAATCAAGTCCGCATCTCCCCGCGGAGGCAATCCAACATGAGCTAGAGAGGCCATACAATATAACCACCACTACGCCCAAATTTTGTGTCCGTTTGCCCGCCACAGAAAAAGACAGAAAAAGACAGACAGACAGACAGACAGACAGACAGACAGAGAGAGAGAGAGAGAGAGAGAGAGAGAGAGAGAGAGAGAAGGAGAGAGAGAGAGAGAGAGCGAAAAAGAGGAAGACGTAGAGAGAATAAGGCAAAGAGAAGAAACAAAAGTGATAGAAAGTAAGGCAGACAGATACAGCAAATGAGAGA